>NC_046172.1:72038286-72105821 GCF_011064425.1 Rattus rattus
GGGGAGGGATGCTGCCTCGAAACCGGGAAAAGGAATATCTGGAAATGTATATAAGAAAGAACAAAGCATAATAAAAAAAAAAAAGAAAAGAGAACATAGCAACAGAATCTGAAGAAATTTTAAAACATCATCAGATACTACTACAAAAGTCTATATTCAACAAAATTGGAAAATCTGGATGAAATGGACAATTTTCTTGGCAAATACAATGTACAAAATTTGAATCAGGATCAGATAAATCATCTAAATAGTCCCATAACTCCTAAAAAATAGAAGTCGTTATTAAAAGTCTCCCAACCAAAAAAAGTCCAGGGCCAGATTGGTTTAGTGCATAACTCTATCAGACATTCATAGAAGAGCTAATACCAATACTCTCCAAATAATTCCATAAAATAGAAACACAAGGAACACTACCCAATTAATTCTATGAAGCCAAAATTGCACTTACACCTAAACCACTCAAAGGCCCAACAAAGAAAGTGAACTTCAGATCAATTCTCACAAACCGAATGCAAGAACACATCAAAAAGATCATGCATCATGATCAAATAGGCTTCATCCCAGGAATGAAGGTATGGTTCAATATATGGAAATCTGTCAATGTATTCCACTATGTGACAAACCCCCATCCAAAAAATCCAAAAAAAATAAACAAAAAAACAACAAAAACAACAAAAAAAGAAACCAAATAAAAATATCATTAGGTACTGAGAAAGAATTTGAAAAAAAATTACACCCTGAATGTTAAAACTCTTAGAAAGACCAGGAATTCAAGGTCTATATCTAAGCATATTAAAAGTAATATACAGCAAACTAATAGCCTACATCAAACTAAATGGAGAAGGAACTTGAAACAATTGCACTAAAATCAGAGACTAGACAAGATTGACCACTCTTTCCCTACTCATTCAATATAGTACTCGAAATCCTTGCCAGGGCAATAAAACAACAAAAGGAGGTCAAAGGGATACAAATTGCAAAGGAAGAAGTCAAAATATCACACTATTTGCAGAGTATATCATAGGATAAACAGGTTTACAAAGAAATTAGAGAAATGACACCCTGCACAATAGTCACAAATGACATAAAATATTTTGGTGTGATTCTAACCAAGCAAGTGAGAGATCTATATGACAAGAATTCCAAGTCTCTGAATAAAGAAACTAAAAAAAAGATCTCAGACAATGGAAAGATGTTGCATGCTCATCTATTGGAAGGATAAATAATGTGAACATGGCCATTTAGGCAAAAACAATCTACAGATTCAATGTAATCACCATCAAAATTCCAACTCAATTCTTCATAGAGTTAGAAAAAGCAACTTGTAAATTCATTTGGAATACCAAAAAACCCAGGATAGCAAAAACTATCCTCACCAATAAAAGAACTTCTAGGGGAATCTCCATCCCTGACTTCAAACTGTATTACAGAGCAATAGTGATACAAACTGTATATGTGTAGTATTGGTACAGAGACAGGTAGGGAGATCAATGGAATAGAATTGAAGACCAAGAAATGAACACACACACCTATACTTACTTGATCTTTGACAAAGGAGCTAAAAACATTCATTGGAAAAAAGATAGCAGTCTCAACAAATGGTTCAACTAGTGGTCAGCACATAAAAGAATGCAAATCGATCCATTCTTATAGCCCTGTGCAAAGCTTAAGTTCAAGTGGATCAAGTGCTTTCACATAAAACCAGATATTCTCAAAGTAATTGAAGAAAGCTAGGAAGATCCTCAAACACATGGGAACTGTGGAAAATTTCCTGAATGGAACGCCTATGGCTTATGCTCTAAGATCAAGTATCTACAAATGGGACCTCATAAAATTGCAAGGCTTTTTGTAAAGCCATGGACACTGTTATTAGGAAAAAATGGCACCAACATATTGGGAAAAGATCTTTACCAATCCTACATAGAGGGCTAATATCCAATTTATACAAAGAACCCAAGAAGTTAGACTCCAGAGATCAAATAACCCTATTAAAATTGGGGTACAGAGGTAACCAAAGAATTTTCAGCTGAGGAATATCGAATGGCTGAGAAGTAACTAAAGAAAGGTTCAACATCCTTAGTCATCAGGGAAATGCAAATTAAAACAATCCTGAGATTCCACCTCACACCAGTCAGAATGGTTAAGATAAAAACTCAAGTGACAACAAATGCTGTCAAGGATGTGGAAAAGGAGGAACACTCCTACATTTTTGGTGGTATTACAAGCTGTTACTCTGGAAATAGTTCTGGGAGTTCCCCACAAAAGTGGATATAGTACTACCTGAGGACCAGCTATACCACTCCTGGGCATATATCCAAATGATGTTCCAACATATAACAAGGACAAATTCTCCATTATGTTCATAGCAGCCTTTTTTATAATAGCCAGAAACAGGGAAGAACCCATGTGCCCTTTCACAGAGGAAAAGCTACAGAACATGTGATACATCTCCACAATGGCTATTACTCATCTATCAAAAGCAATGACTTCATGAGCTTCCTAGGAAAATTGATGTAACTAAAAAATATCATCCTGGGTGAAGTAAACCAATCTCAAAAAACATACACAGTATAATATTTTGGAAGTGTTTCACTTTTCACTGATAAGTGGCTATTAGCCTAAAAGCTTGGAATATACAAGATACAATCCACAGACCACATGAAGCTCAAGAAGAAGGATGAACAAAGTGTGGATGCTTCAGTCTTTCTTAACAGAGGGACCAAAATAATCATAGGAGGAGATATGGATACAAAGTTTGGAGCAGAGACTGAAGCCATGGCCAGTCAGAGCCTGCCTCATGTGGGGATCCAGCCCATATATATACAGCCACCAAACCTAGGCAATATTGATAAAGCCAAGAAGTGCATGCTTACAGGAGCCTAATATAGCTGTCTCCTGAGAGGCTCAGCCAAAGTATGAAAAATACAGAGGAGAATTATAGCAGCAAATTACTGAACTGAGAATGGGATCCCCATTGGAGGAGTAAAAGAAAGGACTGAAGGAGCTGAAGAGACTTACAACCCCATAAGAACAACAATACCAAACAACCAGAGCTCCTGTGAACCAAACCATTATCCAAAGAGTACACATAGGCAGACCCATGGTTCCAGCTGCAAATGTAGCAGAGGATAGCATTGTTGGGCAAAGGAGGAGACACCCTTAGCCTGCCAAGGCTGGACCGTACAATGTAGGGGAATATCATGGTGAAAAGTTGGGATGTGTTGGGTGGTTGGGGAGAAGGAACAACCTCTTAGAAGAACGGGGGGGTGGGGATGGGAGGGATGACTTAGAGGGCTTACAGGAGCCTGATTTTAGATGTGAAACAGGGAAAGGGAACATTTGAAATGTAAATTAAAAATATTCAATAAAGAATTATGAATTCGACAGAGAGAAAGAGAGGATGATAAAGTATTAGAATGTGTATCTTATAAACAACTTGTGGCAACAAAACAAAATGAATAAAAACAATAATAAACCAGAGTAAAATCTGAATCAAATCTCTGGCACTGAGTACAGAACTGATATTTTGGAAGTGTTTTCAGTTTACCCTGCACTAAGTCCCATCAGCATTCTACATTATAGTGTCTCATTTGAATTCTTTCAAAAGCAATCATATGGAGAGATTATATGGATAAAATTCAGTGACAACTTTTGGTGTATCACACAGCTTAAATGGTAGCTTCTGCTGATTTTTTAAGGCACCTATCTTATATAATAAAATAATTGTGACTTAAAGGGAATTTATATATTCTCTTAAGCCCATTAGTTTCTGATATGTTTTGGTCAAATTAAACAGATCTTCTGTCTTTATTATTCTTTAAGACCATACTTCATTATGTAATCTTAGTTGTCTTCACAGTGTAGGCCAGACTGATTTTGAGTTCATAGATGTTGGACCTTCCTGAGCCCCCTCAGTGTTTGCCCCCTGCTAAGCCTTGCTGATGCCTGTGGAAGCTTTTGTTCCTAACAAAGGAAAATCTTGACTTTTCTGTTTGACACCTGGGAGGGAACACCATTAAGTCAGTTTCTGCTTTTTGTTCCTGTTTTTCCCCTGAGGGTGTAAACTTGTTTTTCCACTGTGCTTCCTGGAATTCTCCACTCAGTGAACTTGGGGTATATATTCTATGAACCTCAGTAAAGCTTTGGCATTCTCGTAACAGAAATGACCCAAGTATGTGTTTTTCCTTAAACCTCACAGGCCTATGCCCTGTTCTTGGTACTGTGGCAGCACGGGTGCCATCAAGTGGAGGTTGCATCTAGATTGGGAAGGGTGGAGTCTCTGATAGGGTCATTCAGGAAGCTGGCCTGCAAAGTGAAAGGAATGTATTAGGTAAATGGGGTATGAAGTTGGAGCCCCAGTAAGCAGGATACAGTTAAGGACAGCACAGAAATTAGAAGCAGGTGCAAAGAAAATCAAAGATTTGGGCTAGTAGTGAGTAAACCTTGTAAAAAAGGAGAAGGTAGTAATAAGGTGTTCTTGTGTATGTGTTCTTTTAGAGTTATGTTAAAATCTAGAGAAGCAAAGTCAATTCTCATAGATACTTTTTAGTCTTTGGAGCCTGACTAGAGACAATTTATACCCTAGACATGAGAGAGAATGGGTTTGAGAAAAACAGTCCTCCTGGACTCTCCACTGATGCTTTGACAAAAGAAGGAAAATGAGCTTAAGCTTTTTTGGAGCTCTTCTAGGGACAGAAGGTTGGAGACATCCTACTTTCTTGCTGGCTCCTGTTGGAGAAGTGCTTATTTCTGGTTCTGGGTCCTTTAGGTAGGATATCTGGGTCCCTTTGGTGTGACACCATCTAGTTCTTCCCCTCTATGTCTATTGTCTGTCCTTGTTGTACCAAGCTGTCCGTGTCTGTCAGTTTATGTTTGTGTTTTTTGTTTGTTTGTTTGTTTGTTTCATTGCTTGAATGTTGTTCTGTGTTTCATGTTCAAAAGAGAAAAAAAGATTAAATCTTTAAATGCTGCTTGTTCACCCCTTGATTTAGTTTTAACTCATTTAAAAAAAAAAGAATAAATAAATAAAAAGCAGTCTCAATTGGCCTTTAGAGCCCTGCACCTGTAGCTAGGAGTCTAGGTAAGCTGGAGAAACCCCCAGGGGCTGAATGTCTACCCAAGCCGATTTTAAAAGGATCAGTAGCTTCTCAGCTTCTATGGTAAGGGAGCTGATGGCCACTTCTCTTAGAAAGATCTCTGGCTGTTATTGGATTTAGCAGATGACAAGGTGCTTCTCTTCAAATTACAGCTTAAAAAAATTATGTTTGGTCTAAATATTAAAGAAATGTGTAGCCACTTCATGTTTTTGTTTCTGACTGGTTTTAAATGTATAAATATACTCTACATATTTCAGTTATAGGTTAGATTACTGGCTTTAAAGTTATTAGACATGGTTAAAAATTTATAACATTGGTAACAGAAAGTTGACTTAAAACTGGTAATTTGGATGGAGTCGTTCTAGACAACATGTAGCATGACCCAAGTAAAGATACCTCTAACTTGGGTAATATTTTGTGTAGTTCTTATCCTAGAAACCATACTTAAAAGAGAAGATTTAGGGAACTATGTCCTTGAGTTATTGGAGGCTGCACCGCCCTGTTTTTGTGTGTAGGAATTGGCAGCCAAACTTTGTAGCATGGGAGTGATGCACTTGATATTGATTTTGGAGAGACTGGATTTTGGAGACTAGATTGTTGGAGGTTGAGTTTTGCTTTCCAAAGTTGCGATTGTGCTCAGGTGTTGTAAGGATAACCTAAAGATTGTGGTTAAAAATTGCCAGTGGCTATAGTTTGCAGTTAATCACAGACAGCCTCAAGATTCTAACTCACACATATTTATAATTAAGAAAAAAATTATACAGGTAGAGATTGTTGCAGAATTTGTGAAGGGCCGAGGCTATGAAACTTGTAAGAGCATTAAGGCCTGTTTGCTTACTCCAACTGCCATTTCAAGAAATACATATAGAATTATTGTGGATTTGGAGAATTGTATTTTATACTGTTTCTCTTCATTTAGTGAACTTGCTTACAATTTTGCAGAGCCCATGAAGCAATATCATTGGAAAGTTTTGCAAAGGAATGGCTAATAGCCCTACATTGTATAAAAAGTGTTGTCGCTGCTTCAATACAAGAAGTTAGGACTTTGAATCTTCCAGTGTATATTATCCATTATATAGATATTTTATTAGCTGATCCCTCTAAAAGAGTTTTATTACAAGCCTTTGCTCTTACAGAGCGCTTTTAAATTTTAAAATAGTTTTGCTCCAGAAAGATTCAAAGACAATGTCCTTTTCAATATTTGGAACATTGGTTATGTTAATTGGTTAAGACCTCACCTTAAGCTTACCACAAGAGGACTTAAGCCTTTGTTTGATGTCCTCAAGGGAGATGCAAATCCTAATTCCCCTAGCTGATTAACTGATGAGGGAGGAGTAGCTTTACAGAAAGTAGAGAAAGCTATGTGTCAACAGTAGATATATCAATTATATAGACTATGATCAATTGTTGGTTGTTTGTACCCACAGTAGTCCTTTGGCAAAAGGGACTCATTTTTCTTCTCCAAGTAAAAGTTTTAATGCCCTATTATGAAGCTGTTATTATGTTAATACAGAATTGTAGGATAGAGTTATGGAAGTATTTTGAAAAAGAACCTGATGAAACATACCTTATTCCAAACAGCAGTTAAATTGGTTGTTACAGAATACTGATATTTGACCTATTACATATACAAACTTTTCAGGCAAAATTGATAATTTTTCTGTATGCATGCTTTTGTATTTCCTGTAAATCTATGCATGCAGCCCATAGAAGATCTGTTTACTGTATTTATAGATGGCTCATCTAATAAGAAAGTAGCATATGTAATTGATCACATGTGCTCCCTTGTGTTTGCCCCTGCTTCAGCACAGATTATTGATCTATATGCTATAGCCACTGTTTTAAAAATGTTGAATAATGAAACTTTCAATTTGTATACTGATAGCCAATGTGCAGCTTATGGTTTGCAACTGATTAATTTTTTTCCTTTTTTAGATACTGCTAACCCTCAAATTTTACGATTATTTATGCTAATATAACTGATTTCAGAGAATGTGCTACTCCTTTCTAGGCCATTTAAGAACTTAGACTGGACTACCTGGACCCCTTAGGGAGAGTAATGCCACAATAGATTTATATACAAAGCAGATTATAGACCTTACATAGGAACAATTGGTCAAACAATCTCATTTTTTATATCATCAAAACAGTAATAGCTGGAGACAATAATTTGGTATACAAGTCAAATTGTAAATACAAGTCCTCAGTGTCCTCAATTTCTTCCTGTATCACATAATGGTATTAGTACTCGAAGAATTATAAGTTATGGCCAATAGATGTTACTCATTTTTGGTTTGGGAAAATTAAAATATTTATTTGTGACTATTGACACTTTTTCAGAGTCTCTGGTTGCAACTGCTTTAACAGGATAAGCAACTAAAAATGTAATTAGTCATTATGTACTTTACAAGAAGTGAGGATAGCTACAGCTCTTCAAAAAAGCAACAAGATTCTTAAATGGAGAGATGAGGAAGGACATGAGGGTTGGTTTTAGCCTTTTTGCTTTAGAACAAATACCTACCAACTTGTGGGGATGTGATATACTCAATGATATGAGAGCTGTGCTAACAACTCAGCTTATACAAAATATGATGAAGAAGCAAGGCTTCATCTCAGGGAAGGGATTTCGCAAAAAAATTATAAGACAAACCTTATACTGTAAGTAAAGAGCTGAAAATAAACATCTTCATGATAAAACAGGTTTGGAAAATTTATCCTAAGTGTCCTTATGTTTAACTTTGCACATCACCTGGAAGTTAAATGATCAGGTGTGGATTCCACAGTGGACCCTGTTCTAGGAAAAATTGGAGGCAGCTCATCAATTAGCACAGGATATTGTTCCTTCTACTTCCCCTTGACATACACCCATTTTTGTTATTAAGAAAGGGTCTGGAAAGTGGAGAATATTATAAGATTTAATAGAAATTAACAAAACTGATGCCTATGAGACACACTCAGCCTGGTCTCTCTTCTCATATAGCTATACCAAAAAAATTGTCATATGATAGTTATTGACTTAAAAGATTGTTTCTTTATTATTCCACTAGATCCTAAAAATTGTGAGAGATTTGCCTTTAGCATTACTTCCATAAATTTTCAGGAGCCTTCTCCTCACTATCACTGGGTTGTGTTACCTCAGGGGATGGCCAATAATCCTACTATGTGTCAGTTGTATATAGCCTCTGCCCTACAGTGTTTGAGGCGCAAGTATCCACATTTATACATATACTGATGGTTCTTCCAATAGATAAATAGTGCTGTCTATAATAAAAGCTTTACAGATACATAGAAAATTTATCTTTAATGCTAATACTTTAACGTTTCACAACAAAGTAACTAAAGAAGCAGCTCAAATAGTCGTGTCAAATGTCCCCTAGTGTACTCCATTGATTTCTTCTCCCAATTTTGGAGTTAACCCAAGAGGATTACAGCCTAATATTTGAGAAATAGATGTCACCCATATTATTGAGGTTCTTTTTAATTCTCAAGGACAAGATATTGTAAACCAGGTATATAAAACTTTAAAACAATATCTTAATAAA
The DNA here is from genome assembly GCF_011064425.1 of Rattus rattus. NCBI lineage: Eukaryota > Metazoa > Chordata > Mammalia > Rodentia > Muridae > Rattus > Rattus rattus. Next base: position 72,046,925 of record NC_046172.1, read on the forward strand.
TAAAAAGGGAGAGTTATATCCCTGTATGCCATACAATTATTTAAATAATGCTCTTTTTATTTTAAATTTTAAAATTTGGATGTCAAGAAACTCTCTGAGTGTTTGTGGCACCCTACATCTAGGCATACTTGTGCCTAGGTGAAATGGAAGGATCCATTTACTGGCATATGGCATGATCTGTTCAGGTATTTAATGTGGGAAAGGGCATGTCTGTGTCTTTTTCTGCAGGATGCTGCAGGAGGGTTCTAGCTACCACAGTGGCTGGTGAGACATGCTGATGCTGGGACAAAGAATGATGTTGACCTGTGAGCTTGCTGAATGCCCTGACAGTGGTGACTGGGAAATTGTTTTTGGACATATGTTCTGAACCCATCTATGCTTGCCTATATCCCAGGTTGGACAAGCTGCCTGGCTTCAAACTTTTAGACCTTGTAGAACAGAGTACATAGGGACTGTAGAAAATGCCTTCAGAAAATAAAAGAGAAGTTATGACTCTTCTCTTTTCTTTAATGTGACAAGTCATTCTGACTTAATCATAGACTGGTCAATACAATAATGGAAATAACAGTTTTCATTTGGTTCTGGACATTTTCAGAGACATTTAAAGATTCACAATTGTCTTGTATGAAGTTACATTTGCAGTGGATAAAATTGATACAGGATCTGGATTTTGAACAAATGTTAGTGCATGTGTTAAACTCCTAATCTTCTATTTATTGGTCATGTTAAAATTACTTTTGTTTCTTCCAAAACATTTAATGTAAGTTATATTGATTGTACACTTTCTAATTTTGTTACTGTATTGAAATCTGGAATTTACCAGCCTTTGTGTTCCTGCTTGTGAGTATTATAAGACCTTGAGATTCTGAAAAAGACTTGCAAATATTGCAAGAAGTGAGGCCAGCTTTAAGCAGAAGCAGTAAGATTATTGCTGGTATAGTGGTATAACTAATTAATATCACTATTGCTTTGACCCAAGAAGTTAAGACAGTTACTTTTGTTATTCATTTAGCAAAATTGTTGATGTTTTGAGTATGCAAGAAGATTTATGCATTTGGAATGATGGATTGATGATCTTTGTGTTACCCGAATGGTGCTAATGCTGTGGATAGTATTGGCTATTCTTTGCAGAAATACCGTCTATGTCAAGCTGCTGGGGACCAGGGAACTCTTCCCTGGTTGTTTGAATCTCAGGCATGATTTCATTGCCTGCCAGTCATTCTGGAGAGGGTCAGATGATCCTGAACCATCATGAGAAAGATTTTAGCATCCTTGCTGCTATTGTAGCATCCATTGCTACTGTAGCCACTATGGCTGTAGTGTCTGGGATTACCTTCCCCCAATCTGATGTTAAAGCAAGCACAGTGGATAAAATTTCAGGAGAAGTTGCTGACAATTGGGAATTCTAAATTTAAATCAACAGTCAGTGTTTTTACAGGGACAGCTTGATCTCTATTTTCACACATTTTTGTGAAACCTTACAGTGGTCCTCGGTGTTATGGCTGTCGCACCATAATAGTTGTCCCTTTTGCTTCTTATCACATGTGCAGATAGCACTCCCAGTTCTGGACAGCAACTAAGCAGGTGTTGCTCTCCTGGGCAGGAGAAAATCCCTTTGCCCAAATCTGGCTCAGCCTTTAAGAGAAGTAGTAAGCCAATGACGGACAACTCTTTGAGACAAATGCCCACCTAAAACAGGGTCTCTGAGACTGGCAGATGTTCCCAAAGATGTGCAAGGGGATAGGTTTTCCCAAAGTGTCCTAAGATGAGTGCTGCTTTAAAAAATAAAAAAGGGGGACATGTAAGACCCTCCTGGGCCCTGTCAGTGTTTGCCTCTTGCTCAGCCTTGCTGATGCATGTGGAAGCTTTTGTTCCTAACAAAAGAACATCTTGACTTTTCTGTTTGATATCTTGGAGGTTACACTTGGGCCATAACACCATTAAGTCACTTCTTGCTTTTTGTTCCTGTTTTTCTCCTGAGGGTACAAACTTGTTTGTCCACTGTGCTTCCTGGAATTCTCCACCCAATGTACTTGGGGTATATATTCTATGAACCTCAGTAAAACATTTGCATTCTCATGACAGGAATGACGCAAGTACGTGTTTTTTCTTAAACCTTGCAGGCCTACACACATTTCTCGGTATTATGGCACAGCACTGGGACATAGAGACCCACCTGTCTCTATCTCTGCTCTGACTATGCTTCCACCTTGCTAGTGCTGAGATTAACAACTTGTGCAAACAGAGGTATGACATCTGACACAGCTCTTTTTTTCTGAGCTCCTTTTTTATCTCTCCGATATTTTTAAGAAATTATATGAGAGGCAATTTTAACTTTAACATATGTATCCTGAGAGGGGACAGAAAAACAAAGAGGTGTAACATTATAAATGATGCAGTATACTTGATTTTTAGAAAACATGAAGAAAATAGATAACACTGAGCAAGGCATGTCATACTTAATTCCTAAGCTATACTCATAGAAGTTGCTTCCCTTACTTATGGTCAAGTAACATGGCTTCCACTGAGTAAGGTCATTTCAGAATCAGCCATGGTATGCTATATCTAAGTTTCAAGCTCCTGAAAAAAATGTGAATCATCTCAATTAGTCTCTAGTGTGTTTGGTGTGGCCTAAATTGGATGTTTGTCTTCTTTGTAAGCTCTTTGTTTGTTTAACTTCTGCATTTATTTTATTTTATTTTATTTTTTCACTTATTCACTTTACATATCACTCACTCTCCCCCTCTTATTTACTCCCTCCAACAACCCTTCCAACAACCCACCCTCCCATTCTCCTCTGAGTGTGTGGGGGTCCCTGGTTATTCTGCCACCCTGACACTTAAAGTCTCAGTGAGGCTCGACACTTCCTCTCCCACTGAAGCCAGTCAAGGAAGCCCAGCTAGAAGACCATATCCCACATATAAGCAACAACTTTTGGGATAACCCCCACTCCAGTTCTTTGGGACAAACATGAAGTCCAAGCTGTACATCTGTTACATATGTGCAGGATGACCTAGGTCCACCCTGTGTATGCTCTTTGGTTGGTGGTTCAGACTCTGAGATCATGAAGGGTCCAGGTTAGTTAAGTCTGTTAATCTTCTTGTGGAATTCCTAATTCTCTTTGAGCCTGCTATCCGTCTTCCTATTCCTCTATGAGACCCCAATCCCCATCTACTGTTTGTCTGTGGTTGTCTGCTTCTGTCTCAATCAACTACTGGGTAGAGTCTCTAGGAGGACAGTCATGCTATGCCCTCCCCATGCCTGATCTTAAACACCTACTTCATTTCTGTACCCATTCTTCTCCCTCCCAGACCCCTCCTTCCATCTGCTATTTGATTCCCACTTCTAAGTATGATTCATGCATCCTTAATTGTGTTTTATTTATTATTTATCTTCTTTAGGTCTGTGGAGTGTAATGTGGTAACTATATATTAGGGCTATATCCATGTATAAGTGAGCACATACCATGCATGGCATTTTGGGACTGGGTTACCTCATTCTAGATGATATTCTCAATTTACATCCATGTGCCTACAAAATTTATGATGTATTTGTTATTAATACCTGAATAGTGCTCTAATATGTAGATATACCACATTTTCCCTATATATTCTTCAGTTGAGGGACATCTAGATTGTTTCCAGTTTCTGACTATTTTGAATAAAGCTGCTATTAATATAGTTGAGAATGTGTCTTTGTGGGATGGTGGAACATCTTTAGGATGCATGAACAAGAGTTGTATAACAGGGCCTTGAAGTTGAACTATTTAGTTTTCTGAGAAACTGCTAAGTTGAATTCCAAAGTGGTTATACAAGTTTGTACTCCCACCGTCAATGAAGAAGTATTCCCTGCACTGCTCCACATTCTTGCCAGCATGTGCTGTCATTTTAGTTTCTGACCTTAGTCACTCTGTTGAGTGTAAGATAGACCCTAAGAGATGTTTTAATTCACATTGCCCTAATGACTAAGGACTTTGAAGTTTTGGTTAGTCACTCTGTTGGGTGTAAGATAGAACCTACAAGATGTTTCAATTCACATTGCCCTAATGACTAAGGACTTTGAAGATTTGGTTATGTTCTTCGAGGTTACTTGAAATTCCTCTGTTAAGAATTCTTTGTTGGGTTTTCACTTTGTTCTCTAGTCCCTACTCCTTTTCTTCCCATTCCCTTCACTTCTCTCTCTCCATGTGCTCATTGCCAGCCCTCTATTCCACTACTCCTCTTCTCTATTCTCTCTCTCTCTCTCTCTCTCTCTCTCTCTCTCTCTCTCTCTCTCTCTCTCTCTCTCTCTCTCTCTCTCTCTGTGTCTTCAACCCTCTTAATTCTCCATGCTCTGAATAAATTCTATTCTATATTTAAAAAAAGAATTCCCTGTTTAACTATGTACCCCAATTTTTCATTGGGTTATTTGTGTTGTTGTTTTCTAACTTCCTGAGTTCTTTTTAAATATTGGACATTATCACCCTGTTTTATATAAGATTGGTGAAGATCTTTTCCAAATCAGTAGCCTTTGATGTTTTGTCCTATTGACAAAATCCTTTGCCTTGTAGAAGCTTCTTGTTTCATGAGGTACCATTTATCAATTGCTGATCCTAGTGCCTGAGTCATTGGTTTTCTGTTCAGGAAATAGTCTCCTGAACCAATGCATTCACGGTTATTTCCCACATTTTTTGAGGTCCTTGATATACTTGGACCTGAGTTTTGTTCAGGGTTATAAATATGGATCTAAACATATAGACATCCAGTTAGACCAGCACCATTTGTTTAAGATACTCTTCTTTTGCATAGTGTTGGCTTCTTTATCAGAGAGATGTCTTTAAAGAAAAAAAAAGAACTCATTAAAGGCATACAGGATAATACAATTAAATAGGTGAAGGAAATAAAAATGTACAGGACATGACAGTAGAAATAAAAGCAATAAAGAAAGCATGAAATGAGGAAATCCTGGAGATAAGAAAACCTAGGGAAGTGAATAAGAATGAAAAATGCAAAGATCAACAGAATATAAGAGGTAGAAGATACCATAGAAGAAGTAGTTATATCAACCAAAAACATTAAATATAAAAAATTTCTAACATAAAACATATATAAAATTTGGGATACCATGAAAAGTCCAAACCTAAGAATAATAGGAATAGAAGAAGGTGAAGAGTACCAGCTTCAGGGCCCAGAAAATATTCTCAACAAAATCATAGAAGAAAACTTTTCACCGTAAGAAAGTGATACCTATAGACATATAAGAAATTTATATTATATCAATTATACTAGATCAGAAAAGAAAATCGCCTACCAATAATAATCAAAGCACAAAATCTTCAGAAAAAAAGCATATTAAAAGCAGTAGCAAGAGAAAAGATCAGGCAATATACAAAGGCAGACTTTTCAGAACACAGACTCAGCAACACAGATTCTGAAGGTGAAAAGGACCTGGACAGATATTTTTCAACCTTCTTCAGTTCTTGATAAGTAATTGTATTATAGTTCTGAATAGAATAATTAAATATTTTAGTATTTTAGATAATTTAGTCAATAGAATAAAATGATGTTTTTCTTTTCCTATAGTGTTACAGACCAGAGTTTTCTGAATGTTGTATGAAAGTCTATCATTACTGGAAAGAATCATAATCTAGTTTTTGAAACTCCATAAGAAACTTTGTTCTTACACTGCAGTACATATTACCTTTATTCTTTTTTTATTTCATTGAGAATGCTACGCAAAGAGCCCATGTCTCTATGCCCCTTTGTAAAAAAAAGTAAATCAAAAGGTGTGCTTTAACATTAAATACTTGAGCCTGTTGAAATATATTATACACAAATGAACAGAGGACCATAACAAATTTACTTGATTATAGTTGTAAGATAACATAGGAGCTTTCTACTTCGAGACAAAATACTATCCATTTTTATGCTTGAATTAAAAAAAGCATACATAATCCCTTAGAAATGTGCAAAGATAAAGGGGTTGATCCAATAACAATAGACTTAAAAAGAAAACTAAACTACATCTGTATGTTGAGAATCTTCTTAGACTCTCAGTACAACATTTATTCCCTCTTTTTCAGTATAGGATTATATTTCTTCTGAAGTATGATTTCATAATCTACAATCAAAGGATTTCTTCGTGATTAACTCATTAAGAAAGGCAGAAGAGGGGTTGGGGATTTAGCTCAGCTGTAGAGCGCTTGCCTAGGGAGCGCAAGGCCCTGGGTTCGGTCCCCAGCTCCGAGAAAAAAAAAAGAAAAAAAAAAAAAAAAGAAAGGCAGAAGAAAGTTATACCAATGCATTTGATTTTATGAACGGCTTTGGGAAAAAGAAGCTATGGTGTCTATGAAACCTAAGAAGAGAATTCTATTTCCTATGTCTTGTTTTCTCGAAGATTGAGTTTGAGAGCTAGGAAATTAGGGTAAAGTCTGAGAGAAACTGCTTCAGGAACTGTCTTGGAAGGCCTTTATATGTGACATCATTTTCTGAATTCCAACAACCTAAATTGGATCATAAATAAATAAATAAATAAATAAATAAATAAATAAATAGTGAAAAGCAAGGGTTTGGGTTTTCACCTACCTTATTTTAAGATATTTGAATGTCTTACATGACGAGTGTGGATCTAGTTACTTAAATGCAAAGAATAAAATGCATTAAATCTATACTCAGTACAAGAAAAATGGTACCCTGTGGTGTGGATGCTTTCTTCATAATATATCTATTTAAATGCAGATGACCCATGACAATAAAAATGTCTACCTTTAGATGGGTCATATATATGGTAATGATGGAGTGATTAAAACATTGCAATTTATGCCTCATTGGGTCAAGATGTTGGTTTCAAATCTTATCTTTGTCTTTGGTGCTTCATTTTCATTAGAATTAGTAGTTTAAAAGGGAATTTTTATGGAAGTTACAGCTTAATAGAATGAAAAAAGATACTAAACATCAGCTTAATAGATGTGGGAGAAATTCTATGTCTGATAAAATGTAACTACACATCCTATTTTGCCTCTGAATATACCTAAGGTAACTAAATTGCATGATGAGGGCCACAATAAAGTTTGACCCTATTAAAACCTAATGCAGATCACTCACTGTGAATAGCTTTTAATGTAATGTTAAATGCAATGATGTCTGAAGGCCTAAGTACCTATGCTTGTAATTTCAGCATTGTGTAATTTTCTCAATAAATGAAGATCTATAGTTTATTCTTTCTATTTTCCTGGAGAATTTTCTAAAAGTGACAACTATGATTCAAGAATACTAAGTATGTATTATATAGTGAAGGAGTATTGAGTATCTCCATATATAAAGCCATAGACTTCTCACTCTAGTTAAAAATTTCATCATGATGTCAATGAACAGTTGCTATTACTGAGGTCTATGTCATTTAAAAATAATAGAATATGTGTCTTTGAAGATCAAAATCTCACCTTTCAACCATCTACCATCTATTCTTAGGAAAAATATAATTCCAAGAAATGATAAATAAACATTTTGAATATCTTTTTGACATTCATTTAAAGTTATCTTTTATTGATATTATTACTGTAGCATTTTGCTATCTACAATCTCTATTATTGGTCAAGTGAACCTATATGCCAAATTAACCTTTTCCGTCATTAGGAAACATTCCTCTCTGATGAATTCTATTACATTAAGGTCACTAAAGCAAATATATTTTAGTTGAAGATTTGGTTTATGTCTCTTTTGTATATGTTTTGTCTCATACATTTTTTCAATATATATTTTCACCATTTTGTAGTATAAAAACAAAAGAAAGGAAATGTTACTTTCCAAGTTATTTTTTAGGAATAGAGTGAAGAATGATTTTGAGGTAAAACTTCTGTTCTGGGTCTTGTTAAATAAATTCTATGCATGATTTTTAAATTCATGGAAATGCACTGTGTGAGTTAGCATTCCATCACTGTGAAAACTACCTGAGACAACCAAATTAGAGGATATGTATATTTCTATTCATATACAGCATAATATTCTCATATCTGAGGCAATGAGAGAACAGATGCTAGGCCTAATGATATTTAAATTATGGGGAAAATAATCATATTTATCTCTGAACATCAAAGACCCAAGTAGGGTTTATTTTAATATTAAAATAGCATATTTAGTTTGTTGATCATGTGACAAATGAATAAAATCTATAGTATTTCAATATGTTGAAATTATTAGTATAAATATCAATGGGGGAATGATCCATGGTCATTTAGAACAAAACAAATCATGAGTAGTTATTATCCTAAACACAAACTCAGAAAAACTAATTGAAGAATATTCAAAATAATTTTTCATTTATATTAGAATACATGAATATATTTTAGAAATTTTAAAAAATATTACTGCATAAAAGCATAATAATTACCAGGATCAAACTTAAAAAATAAGTATTGTAATAAAATTTGGATAAACATAGTAAAAAATAGAAAACTATTGCTTTGTATATTGAAATTCACAATATAGCAAATGATGTATGCTTTAGAAATGACAGAACCATCAAAATTTTACTTCTGCTACTGCCTGCTTCCTGCCTGTTGGTGCTAATGTTATCACTAAGTATACTATATTTACATGTCTTCAATTCCAGAAAGAGGGAAGAAAGCAAATATTTGTAACAACTGCAGTTTATATGAGGAGTGGAAATGTGTTTGACTGTCTCTACAATATGAAATATTTGAGAGAGAAAACAAATAGGAAAAGCACAAATAAAACAAAAAATAAGAGCAGTGTGAAAATCCTAAATCAATTTATAAAGATAAGCCAACCAAAGTGATAGAAAAGAAATGAAGAAAAGAATGAAGAAAGAAACTATCCATGATGAGTAGAAAATTTGAATAATGTGGCCAAAAACCAGTTTCTGATTATTTTATAAAGAAAATATGTGTACTATATTTCAAAATCAATAATCAGGGTTAATTAAATTTCAGTTGATATTTTGGTGGATATATGCAAATGATGAAATTTTAAAAACGCGGAATTTATCAAGTATTTGAATAAAAATTTCCAGTATAAACTTTTAACTTAAGATCATTCCTCTTTAGGTTGTAGGACAAGTTAAACTGTATGATCTGGGTACTTCCTGGATGTATCGGCATATTTTCTTTTCATGATAAAATATGACACCTTATTTTAGAGAGGAAACAAATATAAACAAGATATGCTGCAGATTCAAATATGAATTTAATGTATGAAAAATTGAAAAGATTCCATGTAAATGTTAAGAAGTATGGAAACTTCGGTAACTAAGGTAAGGAGTCACAATTTAATTAAAGAAACTGTGTCAAAACAAAATGAAAAAAAAATTTTCATCTTCTAATATACTCTCACCCATAAGTTATTTCTTCACTTTGGCCCCAAAGGGCTTATTCACCTGGGAACACTAATTGCTCAGATTGTACAGAGAGTGAGAAAGGTAAAATGAAGAAATTCTTGCATGAAAAACAAACAAAAAACAAAAACAAACAAACAAAAAAACCTCATGTTCCTTAAACAAAGAGTTAACCACTCACTATGTCAAATATCATTTCAATAATGAAAAATAAAAAGAGTATATGCTAAACATTTAGTGATTTGATGCACACCTACTGTAGTCTAGCTACTGCTCTGATTATGGTAGATAAAATTTTATTTCTAAGAAGAAATTTCTACCTCTATTTTAATTAAATCATTTCAGAAGCTCTAATATACAAAAATAAACATTTTATTTTCCAATGTCTGAATGATTAAATTGCATTCAATATTAAAAGAAAAAACAGTTTCAACCTGAGATCTATAGGAATAAGTAGAGACAGGACAACTTCAAACTTTTACTGAGTTGTGTTTGTTCTTAAGTTTGTTTCAGTGGAAAAATTTTCCCTCAGATTTCAAAAAAGCAAATATTTGCACTGCTTTCTAAGAAGTAATTGATACAACTGTCTGGTTACACTACAAGAAGATCTTTACTAAAGAAAGAGCCACCTAGCAGTTATGTACAATCTCCCAGTTTGTAAATATGCATAACCTTCACTAAAAACTTCCTTTGTTGGCCACCAACCTATAAAGCACACTTAAATTATTACAGAGACAGAAAATTCAACATTGTTGCTCAAATAAAAATGATAAAAAATTAGGATAGGTCTGCACTTTTCAGAACATGAGCTGGATCGGTGCCTGTGAGTAAAACATGTTTTATATAGAATTCTCCCACCTCACCAAGTATAACTTGATTTTTCTAAAGTAGATTTCTATAATACTAGATTTGGGTTTCAGTATCAAATTCTCATAAGGACAAGAATTTACAACTTTAAAACATCCAGTGAGCAAAACGTGAAAAGTCGATAATGCTAGCCAGTACTTACCTCTTCTTACTGTCCACACTACTTTAGTTTTCTTCCTCCTTCTATTCCTCCTCCTCCTCTTTCTCCTTCTCCTTCTTCCCCCTCTTCCTCTTCACCCTTTCCTCTTTATATTTACATCAACAGAGAAGAAAGAGACAATGACTAAATAGGTCTTACTTATTTTTGAATTGTGTACATTAAGTGAATCAGTCATCATGTATTGATTAAAAATCAAAGATATAAAGAGAACTGTAAAAATTACAATGGGAAAGAATGAAGCATGCTGCTGCATTAGAAATTGTTGGAATATTGAACATGTTAGCCACATGCTAGCTCTAAGTGATGTGCCTTGCACGTTTCATTTAGGAAGCACACTTGACTTTCTCTGGTTATTATGAGTCAGAAGATACAAGCAAACTACAAAGAAAGCTGCCAGTTGTTATGAAAGCCCTGCCCCTTGAAGCCTTGTGATTACTAGTTTCACTTACTGGGCTGTTTCCTGGAAAACCTGTAAGTCAGAGTTCTATTTTCATACACAATCCAGTATAGTATACATTCTCTTTTTTTTAGTAGCCCGAGTTATAGTGTCAAAATGCTACAATGTATAATCAAACAGTGATTGTCTTAATTAGGGTTTATGTAATCTTAAATCCCTGAGGTCACGCTACATCACTGAGGGAAGTCAGAGCAGGGACTCAAGGCAGAAACTTGCAGACAGGAAACAAAACAGAATCCAGGGAAGAAAGCTGTTGCTTACAGGCTTGTGACTCATAATTACTCAAAGTCTTCTCTTTCCCTTTTCTTATTTCTTCTTTCTTTTCTTTTCTGTTTTCCTTCATTTCTTTTCTCTTCTCTCTTTATTAGATTATTTATTTACTTTACATCTTGCATCACAGCTTTCCTTCTTTACTTTCCTTCTAGTCCCTTCTCTCCTTGTTTTAATTGGATACATTTTATTTCCCCAATCCCCTTTTTCTATGAGGGTGTACCCCTTTCCCTAACCACCCACCCTTCCAGCCCTACACTGGGGAGTCCAGCCTTGACAGGACCAAAGGCTTCTCCTCTCATTGGTGCCCAACAAGGCCATCTTCTGCTACATATGCTGCTGCAGCCATGGGTCTGTCCATGTGTACTCTTTGGGTAGTGGTTTAATAACTGGGGGCTCTGGTTGGTTGATATTACTGTTTTTATGGGGTCGCAAGTCCCTTCAGCTCCTTCTTACTTTACTTTCCCACATTCTTCCCCATTTCTCCTTAGAGAAGAGGAGGTCTTCTATGAATACCTAGCATCCTTGACATGTTACAGTGTAGTAAGACTAGACACATCTTTCTTCTCTGATTGAGCCTAGAGAAGGTATCTCAGTTAGGGGAAAGGAGTCTGAAGACAAGCAACAGAATCAAAGATAGCTTTTGTTCCGATTGTTAACATTTTGAGTGAAGACTAAGCTCCACACTTGTTACATATGTGTTGAAAACCTAAGCCTATCCCATGCATGCTCTTTGGCTGGTGATTCAGTCTCTATGAGCCCTATGGGCTCAGATTATGAAATTCTATAGGTTTCCTTCTGATATTCTTAACCCCTCTGGCTCCTTCAAAATGTTCTCCCCCTCTTCCACAATATTCCCTGATTTCCACCTAATGTTTTGCTGTAGTTATCCACATCTATTTGCATCAGACACTGGTGAATCCTCTCAGAGGACAGTTATGTTTGGCTCTTGTTGGTAAGTATAAAATAGTATCATTAAGAGTATCAGGGTTGGGCTCCTTCTCAAAGCATGGGGGTCACTTTGGGCCAGTCATCAGTGGGCCATTACCTAAATCTCGCTTCCAAATCTTTATCCCTGCTCATCTTGTAAGCTCCACAAATTGTGGGTTGAAGATTTTGTGCACTGGTTGTTTTCCCCATCCCTCCACTGTTTATACAACCTAGGAAAACCTGTCTCAGCCCTCAATCCTGAAAGAAGAAAGTACCTCCACAGACTTGTCTGCAGGATAATTTTATCGAAACTGTTTTTGTCAGTTAAGATTTTCTTTCAATATGTCTAGCTTGGGACAAGCCCGGTAGCCAACTAGCAGACTGATCATCTCAAGGAAGTGGAAAATAAGTAGAAAAACAGAATTGAACATTTTTTTAATGTATTGCTTTTTCTATTTTAGTGAGAATAAGAACACCTTCACAGACTTTATAAAACTGCAATTTTTCAAAGCCAGAATTTCTAATCTAGGATACCCATAGTGAAGCCTGAAAGTTTGTATTGCTAACAATACTCCAGGTGCTCTTGATGCTGTTTGTTTTGGATAAGACTTTGAGAACTGATGGTTCAATAAAATCTGGATATCAAATCTCTACCTATAGACTGAATACATGTTATTCCATATTACAAAATTCTAAAACAATCCCTTTAAGCATGATTGGGTGACTCACTACTGTAATCCCAGCTTTTTAGAAGTAGATATAGGATGGTTGCCTCCAATTTGAGGCTAGCATAGGATATATACATACACATGTACATAATATGTGAGTTCCTAGATATCTTGCCTTACACTGCAAGGGCTTGTATCAAAACAAACAAGCAAAACCACCACAAACAAACAAATTTAAATGCCATGCCGGATTTCATGCCAGAAAGTTTTACCTTTGTTGTTGTTGGATTCTCTATTCTATCCTGCTCATTTCATATTACAAAGCTGTATTTGTTGGGGTAAGGGGGCAGAAATGTTTGTTAACCTTTGTTAATTAGGGGCAGAAGATATTTTAGAGACATAATAGTTTATTTCTATAATATATAAAAGTTTCTTGGAAATTGAAAAGATAAATTCAAATGATTCAATGATATTTAGATATATAAATATATTTCCTTCATAAAATACAAATCAGAATGATAAATATCGACACAAAAATTGCTAAATTTAGGAAGTTAAAGAATTACAACTAATAAGGAAGCATCATATTTCTAGGTTCCAATACACTAACACCATTTGTCATTAGTATACAAAAATTATCATTAAAATTTAATATCTTGCTGAATAAATTTGAAGAGCTAGGCACTAATTTTTAGAATATATATGCAAAGATAATTACTGTTGTACTTGTTAACGATACAGAAAAGATTTAAATTAGGTCACTCTCAGTCCCTCTTAACACTCTATAAAATAAATTAAGGATATAACAACAATCTCAGATATACTGAAACTTGAATAGTGTTTATTGCTTGATATTATTAATGAAAATCAATTGTTTCAGGATTTAATTTCAACTTCATATATAATATCTCATGACTTTTTTAGTTTATTTTTCTCTAAAATTGACAGATGTGTGCAATTAAATTAATAGAGGGTATACCTAGGTTTTGAGTCAATATAAGCCTTGCAATCATGAAAAAAATAGAAGAAACATTGATGATAATTTCCTAAATGCTATTAATTAATGATTTTATATTTTTCTATCTATATTTACTATGAACTAAAAGTCAAAGGAAGTAAAAATACTGAATTTTCTAGGCTTTATTATTTTTTATTTGTCTCAAATATTAAAGTATGAGAAGGGACTTTTCCTTTCACCTATTAATTTATCTAATCAAATACGTTTATTTGGTGTCTACCATTATGCTCTATTTTAAAAATTGAGAATACACTTATGAAAAAATGAAATACAAATCCCTGCTCAAAATATAGTCAGCAAATCTAGATAATGAATGAACATAGACATATTTTATAAGTTAAAGGTAAAAGCTATGAAGAGAAACTAACACATTCCTTTGGCAGATGTGTATTCTGTTTTTGATTTTGTGTTGTCTTTGGAGAGGATTGAGTTTTAAATATGCATAGGACACACACAAAGAAAAAACCCACAAATTTGTTTAAAATATGTTTGTCTGATTTCATGTGTTAATTGTGTCAACTTAATAGCATGTAGAATCACTAGAGAAACAAACCTCTAGAAATTCTTTATTGGACTAATTGTAATCATGGTGGAAAGACCCACCCAACCTACGGTTGGAGCCGCTCAATTATCTGAGGTCCACCAAAGGGCATAAAATATATTAAGGAAGCTGACACATGTCTATTGAGAACTCTTCATTTCTTGACTACAGATGCAACCAACCACCGCTCCTTCTGCCAATTATTCCCTTCCACAATCAAATGTTAAGGCTGTTCTTCTGTAAGTCCATTTTGTCAAATATTTTGCCTCAGTAGTGACATGAGTAACTAATGACATGAGCAACTGAGAGCCTTCATAAAGAAATGGAGAGATTGGTTAGAGAAGAACATTTACATACTGGAATTTAAAAGGTACAATAATGATCTGATCAGCAACTATGCCTGGGAGCAGATCATGTGCTCCAGGCACCCCCTCCACACCCACACCCAGAAACAGCTTAACCCCCAGGAGTTCTGATACCACCAGGTCCCCAGGTGAGACCCCCAATGAATACCTGTTCTAACTGTGATCCCCCACATACATACACACAGATCCCAAAGGACAAAGACCTACTTCATTTGGGGGATGAGGCCAACCCATCCATCTCAAAAATTTTAATTCGCAATTGTTCCTGTTCCTAAAAGGAAATGGGGAAAAGTGGAACAAAGACAGAAAAGAAAGACCATCCAGAGACTGCACCACATAGGGATCCCTCTCGTCTGCAGACACCAAGCACAGACACTATTGTTGGTGCCAAGAATCACTTGCTGACAAGAGCCTGGTATTGCTTTCCTGAGAGGCTCTGCCAGTGCCTGACCAATACAGGTGTGGATGCTCTCAGTCAACCATCAGACGCCATTGACAGAGTTAGGGGAAGGACTGAAGGAGCTGAAGGGGATTGCAACCCCATAGGAAGAACAGCAATATCAACTAATCAGACTACACTGAGCTTCCAGGAACTAAATAACTATCCAAAGAGTACACTTGGAAGGACCCATGCTCCAGCTGCATATGTATCGAAGGATTACCTTATATGGTATCAATGGGAGGGGAGGCCCTTGGTCCTGTGAAGGCTTGATGTCCCAGTGTAAGGGAATGTTAGCAAGGTGAGATGGATGTGGGTAGATTGAAGTGTAGGAGCAGCCTCATGGAGGCAGTCATGGGGGTATGGAATGGAGAGGTTCAGAAGGGAAACTGGAAGAAGGGACAATATTTGCAATGTAAATCAATAAAATAATCAATAAAAAATGAAAAAAAAGAATCCCTGAAGTCACACTGCATCACTGAGAGAAGTCAGAGCAGGGACTCAAGGCAGAAACTTGCAGACAGGAAACAAAACAGAATCCAGGGAAAAAAAACTATTTGCTTACTGCTTGTGCCTCATAAAGTTACTCAACCTCTTCTTTTTTTTTCTTTTCTTTTTTTCTTTCTTTTCCTTTTTTTCTGTTTTTACCTTTCCCTTTTCTTTTTTTCTTTTCCATTTTTAAAAATGAAAAGAATAGGTGTAGAAGAGAATAAGAGATTCCAAAATCAAAAGGTGAGCAACCATCTTCAACAAGTCATAGAAGAAAACTTCCCTAGCCTAAAGAAAGAGATGACCATAAATACATAAGAAGCCTACACAGTACCAAATAGATTGGACTAGAAAGGATAATCCACTATTCACATAATAATCAGAATACCAAATTAACAAGTAACACATATAGGCAGACAATCAGAATTACACTGGACTTCTAAACAGAGACTCTAAAAGCCAAAAGATCTTAGACAGATACCATGCAGATCCTAAGAGAAAACAAACACCAGCCCAGAGTATTATACCCAGCAAAACTCCCAAATCACCACTGATATTTCATGACAAGACCAAATTTAAACAGTATTTTTTTAAAGACTTATTCATTTATTATATATAAGTACACTGTAGCCGTCTTCAGATACACCAGAAGAGGGCATCAGATCTCGTTACAGATGGTTGTGAGCCACCATGTGGTTGCTGAGAATTGAACTCAGGACCTCTGGAAGAGCAGTCGGGGCTCTTAACCATTGAGCCATCTCTCCAGCCCCCTAAACAGTATTTTTCACTAAATCAGACCTATAGAGGATAATAGAAGGAAAACTCCAACAAAAGGAAGGAAACTACACCCAAGAAAAACCATGAAATTAATCTACCCAAAACAAATCCTGACTCCCTTGGATGAAGTATACTTGAAAGTGGTGTATGATCATTTTGATGTGTTCTTGGATTCAGTTTGCTAGAATTTTTTGAGTATTTTTGCATAGATATTCATAAGAAAATATGGTCTGAAGATTTCTTTCCTTGTTTTGTCTTTGCATGGTTTAGTTATAGGATGAATTGTGGATACAAATAATGTATTAAATAGTGTTCCTTCTGTTTCATAAGACCAGATATGCTGAGTCTAATAGAAGGGAAAGTGGGAAAGAGAATTGAACACATCAGCACGTAGAAAAATTTCCTGAACAGAACACCAATGGCACAGGTTCTGAGATCAGCAATTGCAAATGGACCTCATAAAATTGAGATCAGCAATTGCAAATGGACCTCATAAAATTGAAAAGCTTTTGTAAGGCAAAGTACACTGTCCAAAGGACAAAACGGCAAGCTACAGATTGGGATCTTTACCAACCCAATATTCAATAGAGGGCTAGTATCGAAAATATAAAAAGAATTCAAGAAGTTAGATGCCAGAGAATCAAATAACCTTATTATTTGGGGTACAGAGATACAAAGACTTCTCAATTGAGGAATATCAAATGGTCGAGAAGCACCTAAAGAAATGTTCACATCCTTAGTCACCATTGAAATGTAAATCAAAACAGCCATGAGATTCCACTTCACACCAGTCAGAATGGCAAAGATCAAAAACTTTGGTGGCAGCAGATTCTGACGAGGATATGGATAAAGAGTAATACTCCTTCATTGCTGGTGGTATTGTAAGCTAGTACAACCACTCTGGAAATCAATCTGATGTCTCTTCTGAAAATTGGAAATAAGTCTACCTGAAGGTACTCCAACATATAAGAAAGACATGTTCATCGCATGTTCACTTTGTTCATACCAGCCTTATTCATAATACTCAAAAGCTGAAAACAACCCAGATGTCCCTCAACAGAAGAATGGGTACAGAAAATATCATAAATTTACACAATGGAATACTATTTAGATATTAAAATGACAACTTCAAGAATTTTGCAGGCAAATGGAAGGAAGTAGAAAACATCATGCTGAGTGAGATAACCCAGACCCAAAAGGGCACACATGTATGCACTCACTGATAAGTGGATATTAGCCCCAAAGCTCAGTATGCCTATGATATAACTCACATATTATATGAAGCTTAACAAGAAGGAAGACCAAAATTTTAGTGCTTCAACCCTACTTAGCAGAGGGAACAAAATAATCTGGGAGGTAGCTGGAGGGAGGGAACATGGAGGAAGAAGAGAGGGGAAGGGGAAAAGGGGGCAGCATCATGTATGGTAAGAAGTAGGAGTGAAGTCCAGTGGTTAAGGAGAATGAATAGAAATATGTAACATTGTGTGGTGGGAAAGGGGGCAATGACTTGAAAGCCCCAGAAATAAGGAAAGCAAAATCTCACAGGACATAAAGCGGATGACATTAACCAAAATCACAGCAGAATGGAGAAAGAATCAGAAGAGCCCATCCACAGCAATACTACAGGATCCTCAATGGAGGGATGAGGCCAAGTAATTCTCTCAGAATTTTCAACCCAGAATCCTCCCTTTCTAAAGGAAATGCAGGGACAAAAATTGGAGCAGAGACTAAAGTAAAGTACATTCAGAGTACTTCACATCTTGGGCTCCATCTCATCTACATACAACAAATCCCTGCATTATTACTGATGCCAAGAAGTTCTTGCAAAACAGGAGTCTGTTATGGCTGCCATCTGAGAGGCTCTGTCTACACCAAAGAACATGGACCTACTTAAATCCAACGATAGGGCTGAACCTGTGCACCACAATGGAAGAATTAGGGAACGGACTGAAGGAGCTGAAGGGGATTAGAACCCCATAGGAAGAACAGCAATATCAATTAACTGGATTCCCTCAGAACCCCTAGGGACTAAAGTACTAAACAAATAGTGGTGGGTCCATGGCTCCTGTAACATATATGGCCAAGGACAGCCTTGTCTGGAATCAATGGGAGGGGAGTCCCTTGGTCAATGGAAGCTTGTTGCCCCAGAGTAGGGGGATGGTAGAGTAGAGAGAGAGGAGTGAGTTGTTTGGTGGGGAGTACCTTCTTAGAGACAAAGTGAAAGGGGATGTAATGTGAGCCTTAAAGAGGGGAGACAGACTTGAAAGAGGGACAGTGATATGTAAATAAATAAAATGATCAATTAATTAAGAATGAAAAATAAAATAAAAAGTGTAGCAAATTACAAAAACATGATAAGGCAAAGAGATTTGGACTATTGTTAGTTGAATAGAAAAGTGGGGAGGATCATACCAAGTCCATTGTACATATTTGCATGAGTTTCAAACCCTTGCTCTTGAAAAATTATAATGGCAATTTCCTACTCATGAAGAAGGCATAAAAATCTAGATTTCATATGTCTTAGGTTAATGGACTTGTCACTAAGCTACAAACTCAGTCTATATTAGTATTTTTAAGGTTTCTGAGTCATCGCATAGCTGCGTTTTAAGGAGATATATATACCATAAACTCCAAGAAAGATCACTGTATCTCTTGGAGCTGGAGTTATAGGGCATTGTGTGCAAGCTACTTTGGGTGCTAGCAACCTAACTCAAGACCTTGAGAAGTACAGCAAACATGGTTAGCTGCTTCTCCATCTCTCCAGTTGTCATGACATAGGAATTTAGAGCACAACAGCAGATGGAATTCATTTTAAAAAGTAAAAGAATGCAATTAAAGTTTATTTTACCTGATTGATAAAGTTCTGACTTTTATTGCTACATTTTCCTAATGAATAATATAAAATATAAGAAGTATATTAAATAATAGTGGGTAATAAATGATAGAAGATAATGTCACAAATTGCTGTTTTGTTTCATTAGCTGCAAATTTTACAAGGTTAACCATTACTTGATGACATGAAACTCATTAAGCTTTTCATGCTTTTTAGTGTAAAGAAGGGTAACTCCAATTCTAGACCTAGATAATGACATTCATTAGCTCTGTCATTCAGTTGATCTAGGATGAGAAGAACTGAACTAAACTAATCACACAGTTTAAAAGTAATTGTTATACCTCAAATGTAGCTCACCTTATAAGTGAGCCATCTATTATTCATAATGATTCACCTTTAATATATGACAACTTGAAAGAGTTGAAGCTTTTCAACTAACATCTCAGTCGATTCCCAGTCATTTGTCCAACAGACATATTTAGAAAATTAAGGTCTCAGTAATAAGTTAAGGATTTGACACTTATTCTGATAAATAGTAATTATAATTAATTAGACATTTGAGGGGGAGATAACACAAGACTGCATAGATTTACATTCATTAAACAGCTTTTAGTTCAAGTAGGTATGTTCTGAAAGGTATGAGAGTACTTTTTAAAATCAATTATGGTTTTTTCACCTCTTTCTTAGCAATTACTCTTAATTAATCTGGTGATCAAAAATGAGTTGAGAAATATATATGTTATAATCGTTTGATGGTATTATACGTGGCAATATAAGATATTAAGTCATTTACAGGCTTTCTGGAGTTGTTTTCCAGTCTTATACAAGTAAACCAGAAAAGTTTATGTAGGGATCATATTCAAATATTTTAGCACCAACATACTCAATTATTGCTACAAGCTAAAACAAAATGGTATACATATACCACAATTGCTATTTTCTACATCCACCCAAATGTGTTAATGCCTATAGAGCTTTATTAATCAACGTCAGGACTTACAATTCTCTGTGCCTAGTAATGCTACTACTGTCTATCAGGTAACGTAACAAATAACTGTACGTTGGAATGTGGGTAGAAGTGCTGGGGAGATGGCTCAGCCAGTAAAGCATTTGCCACCTAAGCATTATGATCTGAGTTCTTTCCTCCATAAACTACATGGGGCTATGTGAATCTATATATTATAGCTATCATCTTTAGTGCTCCCATATCAATATTTGAGGCTGGGAAAAAAATCTCTGAAGGCACGCAGTCCAGAGACTTACATGTGCAGTGGTGAACAAGAAATATTGTTGCAAAATACATGAAAGATAACAGTTCCGCATGGGCTCTGGTATATGTTTCTTTACTCACAGACTAGAATGCATGCGCATGCACATGCACACATACACACACACACACACACACACACACACACACACACACACGTACACACAGACACACACACACACAGACACCCACAAACACACACAAATACACACACATACCAGAATGAAATTAAAAAATTATTTTCCTTTTAATTGCTCTCATATTAATATGGAAAGTGAAGCCATAAGGAATAGCATAGACTTACACACACTAATACAAGTGGCTTACAGTCTTTGTAGAGATGAAAACTTAAGACTAAACAAAGGAAACAAAAAAATACAGCATGAAAATAAGAGTAGGTTACACACAAGTGTCAAAAGGAGGCCAAAAAATACAGCTTTTAGAGCAAAATATTCTACTGTGATGCTCTAAGATGTGCTTTAGTTTAATTGAAAGTATTTGGATAAAATATTAAAGAGGAATTCATATTTATTACTAGTAAAGTATTCTGGTTATTGTTTTCTTATAGTACAAAATAGTTGCTTTTCCATCATTAGCAGCACAGAGTTTTTGTGTATTTTATATTAATTTATACGTCTGCAAATGTATATGCAAGTTAAAACATGAAGTGGAGAAAAACTACGTATAATGTGAAATATCTGAATATTAAACATTGAGTAGCAATGTCTACAAATTTATCTTTACCAACATTTTAAATATTTTATTATATTAATCTATCTTTTAGTATATTGTTTCCTTTCCTCCACCTGGAATATATTTGACAAACATGATAACTAAAGTTTTGTGTATAAGGTTTTACAAAGTATAAAATATATTGAGATATATGACATGACATATTAATTGGAGGTTGTCAATTTTAATACAATAATTGTAGTGAATTACTTTAGTAGGGATTTTAATTGACTCATGTGATTTACATATTCTTGGTTGGCATGGATTTTCTAGAATAGAAATTTTTTTGTACCTTTTTGATTAGGATATGAGGATTGAAGTTAATCAGATCTAGGCAAAATCTTATTGGTGGCTTCCAGTTTCTGCCTGCACTGTTAGCTGACCTTGGGACACAATTCTCTGTACCTAGATCTCATGGGTGGAGAGCTGGATTCTCAGAAGTGTGGTCAATCATGAGAGCACAGATGAGACCATCACTTCAGCTCATATTCCTGGCCAAAGAGAAACCCACTTAGAGCTCTCTGGACATAGAAACCAAGGAGCAGTCAGGAGGGTCAAGCCAATGTTAGACAGAGCAAGATCAGTTAACACCAGAGAAATGCCCACAGTGAAAGACAAGGACAAGAAACTAAGCAATGGAAAGAAAGGCTACTTGGCATGATCACAACCCAGTTTCCCTCACCACAGCAAGCCCTGAATACTCGAACACACCAGAAAGGCAAAATTTTGGTTTAAAATCACAACTCAAGATGATGTTAGAGGACTTTAAGAAAGACATAAATAACTCCCAAAAAATACAGACAACACTGATAAAACAAGTACAAGCCTTTAAAGAGGAAATACAATATCCCTTAAAAATTAAAGGAAAACACAACCAAACAGGTGAAGGAATTGAACAAAACCATCCAGGATCGTAAAGTAGAAAAAGGAACAAAACAGAAATCACATAGGGAGACAATCCTGTAGATAGAAAATCTCGGAAACAGATCAGGAGTCATAGACACAAGCATTATAAATAAAATACAAGAGATAAAACAGAGAATCTCAGGGGCAGAAGATATCATAGAAAGCATTGCACAAGAAAATGCAAAATGCAAAAAGCTCCTAACCCAAAACACCCAGGAAATCCAAGACACAATGAGAAGATCAAACCTAAAGATAATAGAGACAAACTCAGACACTTTCGCAGAGTAAAAGGCTGGACAACAACTTTCCAAGCAAATGGTCCAAGGAAACAAGCTGGAGCAGCCATTCTAATATCGAATAAAATTGAATTTCAACCAAAAGTTATCAAAAAAGATACATAAGTACACTTTATATTCATCAATGGAAAAATACACCAAGATGAACTCTCAGTCCTAAATATCTATGCTTCATCAGTCTGTCCATGTGTATTCTTTAGGTAGTGGTTTAGTCCCTGGAAGGTCTGGTTGGTTGGTACTGTTTTTCTTATGGGGTTGCAAGCCCCTTCAGCTCCTTTAATCCTTTCTCTAATTCCTACTTCTGGGGGTCCTGCTCTCAGTTCAGTGGTTTGCTGCTAGAATCTGCCTCTCTATTTGACATGCTCTGTCTGTGTCTCTCAGGAAACATCTATATCCAGTTCCTGTCAGCATGTACTTCTTAGCTTCATCCATCTTATCTAGTTTTGGAGGCTGTATATATGTATGGGCCATATGTGAGGCAGGCTCTGAATGGCTGTTTCTTCAGTCCCTACTCCAATCTCTGCCTCCACATCCCCTCCTATGAATATTTTTGTTTCCCCTGTTAAGAAGGGCTGAATCTTCTACACTTTGGCTATTCTTCTTCTTGAGCTTCATGTGGTCTATTGATTATATCTTGGGTAATCTGAGCATTAGGGGTAATATCCACTTATCACACTTATCAGAGAGTATATACCATGTTTTTTCTTTTGTTTTTTTGTTTCTGTATTTGTGTGTGTGTGTGTATGTGTGTGTGTGTGTGTGTGTGGAGAGAGAGAGAGACAGAGAGAGAGAGAGAGACAGAGAGAGAGACAGAGAGAGAGAGACAGAGAGAGAGAGAGAGAGAGACAGAGAGAGGCTTGTTTACCTCATTAAGGATGATAATTTTTCATTCCATCCATTTTCCTATGAATTTCATGAAGTCATTATTTTTAATAACTGATTAATACTCAATTGTGTAGATGTACCATATTTTCTGTAGCCATTCAACATTTGAAGGACATCTAGGTTCTTTCCAGTTTTTGGCTAGTATAAATAAGGCTGCTATAAACATAGTGATGTATGTGTCCTTGTTACTTGTTGGAGCATCTTTTGGGTATATGCCCAGGAGTGGTATAGCTGGTTCCTCATGTAGTATAATAACCAATTTTCTGAGGAACCTCCAGACTGATTTCCAGAGTGGTTGTTCCAGCTTGCAATACCACCAACAATGGAGGAGTGTTTTTCTCCACATCCTGGCCAGTATCAGTTGTCACCTGAGTTTTTGATTTTAGGCATTCTGAATGGTGTGAGTTGGAATCTCAGGGTTGTTTTGATTTCTATTTCCTTGATGACTACTGATGACTAAGGATGTTGAACCTTTTTTTTAGGTGCCTCTCAGACATTCAATATTTCTCAGATATTCAATATTTGTTTAGTTCTGTATCGCATTTTTAATAGGGTTATTTGATTCCCCAGAGTCTAACTTCTTGAATTCTTTGTATATAATGAATAGTAGCCAACTATCAAATGAGGACTAGTAAAGATTTTTTCCCTAATCTGTTATTTTCCATTTTGTCCTGTTGACAGTGTTCTTTGCCTTACAAAAGTTTTGCGATGTTATGAGGTCCCATTTGTCAACTCTTCATCTTAGAACATAAGGCATTGTGTTTTGTTCAAGAAAATTTTTCATGTGCTCATGTATTCGAGGCTCTTCCCAACTTTTTCTTTTATTAATTTCAGTGTATCTGGTTTTATGAGCAGGTCCTTGATCCACTTAGACTTAAGTTTGTACAGGTCAAGAAGAATGAATTGATTTGCATTCTTCTTCATGTTGACTTCCACGTGAACCAGATTCATTTGATGAAAATGTTATCTTTTTTCCATGGTATGGTTTTAGATCCTTTGTCAAAGATCAAGTACCATATAGGGTGTGGGTGCACTTCTGGGGTCATTCCTCCATTGACCTATTTGATCTCCATCTCAATACCATGCAGTTTTTATCAATATTGCTCCATAATACTGTTTGAGGTCAGGGGATGATGATTTCTCCAGAAACTCTTTTTATTGGAGGCTAGTTTTGGCTATTCTGGATTTTTTGTTATTTTATATGATTTAGCAAATTGCTCTTTCTAACTCTATGAAGAATTGATTTGGAATTTTGAAGGGGATTCAATTGAATCTGTAGAGTACTTTTGGCAATATTGTCAAATTTACAATATTGATAGTACCAATCCATGAGTGTGGAAGATATTTCCATCTTCTGAGATCTTCAAAGTCTTTCTTCACAATATTGAAGTGCTTGCCATTCTGTTCTTTCACTTGCTTGGTTAAAGTCACACTGAGGTATTTTATGTTATTTGTGACTATTGTGAAGGGTGTCATTTCCCTAATTTCTTTCTTAACCTGCTTGTCCTTTGAGTATATGAAGGCTACTGATGTGTTTGAGTTAATTTTATATCCAGACACGTTGCTGAAGTGGTTTATCAGACTTAGAAATTCTCTAGTAGAATTTTTGGTCACTTAAGTATACTGTTATATAATTTGCAAATAGTGATATTTTGACTTCTTCCTTTCCAATTTATATCCATTTGACCTCCTTTTGTTGTCTAAAGGATTTGGCTAGGACTTTGAGTACTATATTCTATAGGTAGGAAAAGAGTGGGTAGCCTTGTCCCTAATTATAGTGAAATTGCTTCAAGTTTCTCTCCATGTAGTATGATGTTGGCTACTGGTTTGCTATATATTTCTTGTACTATGTTTTGGTCTGCACCTTGAATTTCTTATCCTTCCAAGACTTTTAACATGAAGGGGTGTTGAATTTTGTCAAATGCTTTCTCGGCATCTAGTGAAATGACCATGGTTTTCTTGGTTGTTTTGTTTGTTTGTTCGTTTGTTTGTTTTTTATTGTTTTTTGGGATTTTTATCATTTATATAATGGATTACATTGATGTATTTCTATATATGGGCTCATCCCTATATCCCTAGGATTAATCATACTTGATCATAATAGATGATCATTCTGATGTAATACTGGATTTGGTTTGCAAGAATTTTATTGAGTATTTTTGCATCAATATTCATAAAGGAAATTGGTCTGAAGTTCTCTTTCTTTGTTGGGTCTTTGTGTGATTTAGGTATAAGCATATGTGGCTTCATAGAAGGAATAAGGTAGTGTTCCCTCTGTTTCTGTTTTTATTGGAATAGTTAGTACAGTATTTGTATTAGGTCTTCTTTTATGTTCTGATAGAATGCTACACTACAGTAGTCTGGTCCTGGACTTTTTTTGGTTTGGAGATTTAATGACTATTGCTTCTACTTGCTGGGGATTATGGAACTGTTTAGTTTATCTGATCCTGATTTAACTTTGGTACAATGGAATCCATCTAATATTGTCAATTTAATCTAGATTCCCACTTTTGTTGAGTATAGGCTTTATAGTAGGATCTTTGTTTTTTAATTTCCTCAGTTTCTTTTGTTCTGTCTCACTTTTCTTTTCTGATTTTATTAGTTTGAATACTCTTCCTATGGCTTCTGGTTAGTCTGGCTAAGGGTTTCCCAGAATATTTGGGGAAGTCATATTAATTGTAAGTAAAATCTATTTGATAATAGCGGCATTCATTAAACAGTAATAAGCAAGAATTGATAATAAATAATGAAAAATTTATTAATTATCTATGAAAACAGATAGGTGCACCAAATAACAAAACATCAAAATACATGACTCAAAAATTGATAGAACTACATGGAGATACAGTTATATAAAATATAATTTGAAATTTCAGTAGTTCATATCCAATAATTCCTATAAAAATCAGCAAGAAGAAAAATTATTATGACACACCAGTCCATGAATATATTATAATTAGAGATTGCTAAATTATATTTGTTAAACTGAGTATACAACCATGATTCTAGATATGATACTATATACAACGTAAAATTATAGATAAGAGAACAAGTCTATTGTTTCTAGAGGTTCACTCGGAGAAAGAGAAGAAAGAAATTGATGATTCATGGGCATTTGTTATAGACTGAATACTGGTCTATCCAATAATATGTCATGAGTTTTTGAGTGGCAATATGACTTTATTAAAAGCATATGATATAAAAGCCTCATCTAGGTGGGCTTTGTTAATTTTAAAATAGAAGACACTATAAAGATAGAAACAGAGGGATGATAAAAATACTCTGTTCTTCTAAAAGTTGCCAATAAAAATGAAGAAAGGCACCAAAGAGTGCAGAATGAAGCTCCAGAAAGAAAGAAAGGTCAAGGAAAGAAATCATCTCCTTGTCCTATTTTGAATAAGAACCTCTCTCAGAATAATAGGTGCTTTATTAATACTTGATTTAAAGTTGTTGCTGTTTAAGTAGGTTTAAAAGATATTGCCTTACTAAAGAAAATATGTCAACGAAGGCAGACTTATGATTAATTTTGTTTGATTTCAGGCCAGAGTTGATTATGTCCTGCCATCTACTCTCTTGTGCATATTTGCTTCTTTTTTTGTTCTAGTGCTTTTAAGTGTGTAGTCAAGGTCCTAGTATATGCTCTTTCCAGTTTATTTTTGGAAGGACTCAGAGATGAGTCTTCCTCTTAGCACTGGTTTCATTGTGTTCCATGTGTTTAGGTATGCTGTGCATTCATTTTCATTAAATTCTAAAAAGTCTTTAATTTTTTTTTCTTTATTTCTTCCTTGACTAAGTTATCATTGATTAGAGCATTGATTAGCTTCTATGTATATGTGGGCGTTCTGTCACTTTTGTTGTTATTGAAGACCAGTTTTAGTCCATTGTGATCTGATAGGATGAATGGGATTATTTCTATCTTCTTATATCTTTTGAGGCATGATTTGTGACCAGTTGTATGGTCAATTTTGGAGAAGGTATCATGAGGTTCTGAGAATAAGGTTTATTCTTTTGTTTTAGGATGAAATGTTCTATAGATATTCTTAAATCCAGTTGGTTCATACTTCTGATAATTTCTCTGTGTTTCTGTTTAGTTTCTGTTTCCATGATCTGTTCATTGATGAGAGTGGGTGTTGAAGTCTCCCACTATTATTGTGTGAGATGTAATCTGTGCTTTGAAATTTAGTAAGGTTTCTCTTGTGAAAGTAGTTTCCCTTGAGTTTGGAACATAGATATTCAGGACTGTGAGTTCATATTGGAGGATTTTTCCTTTGATGAATATGCAGTGTTCTTCCTTATCTCCTTTTCCATAACTTTTGTTTGAAAGTCAATTTTATTGGATATTAAAATGGCTGCTCCAGCTAGTTTCTTGGGGCCATTTGCTTAGAAAATTTTTTTCCAGCCTCTTACTCTGAGAAAAGTGTCTGTCTTTGTCACTGACTTATATTTCCTGTGTGCAGCAAAATGCTGGGTTGTCTTTACATAACTAGTCTGTTAGTCTATATCTTCTTATTGGAGAATTGAGTGTATTAATGGTGAGAAATATTAGGGACTAATGAGTGTTGTCTCCTGTTATTTTTGTTGCTAGAGGTAGAATTATATTTGTGTGGCCCTCTTCTTTTTTGTTAGTTGAAATTAGATTACTTTCTTGCTTTTTCTAAAGATTATTGTTAATCTTGTTTTTTCTAAAGCTTAGTTTTCAATTTCCAAAGTTTTACAATAAGGCTATATTCCCAAGGATACCATGCACTTCAAACACATCCATAAGACCCTTGAATTGGAACTTACCTCAATGTTACTTCTTTAAGGAGTAGCAATCATGATGACAGAGGATTCTATGAAAGCTTGGAAAGGAGGAAGGACACTAAAGCTCTACCCAGGTTTGAATCTTATGAGCCACATGAGTGACCAAAATAACATGTTTAAACTAACGGTGTTTCATGGATATACATTGGTGCAAAACAAGAGTATGCTGTGGTTTTGTTTATTGGTAACCTTTATTTCTTTATTTTGTTTTAATTCATTGATTAGAATATAGCTTGATTTTCATAATATATCTGATTACAGTTTTGTTTAACCCTATTTTTCTCAAGTTTTCCCTACCTGTGCTCCAATCTAGATTGACTTATATACACCTAAAAGGCATCTAAAATGATAATAATATAAAACAAAATAAAATATGACAAACAAATAAAAATAGAAGAAATATAGTTTCACAAAAAAGCACAAAAGACTATTAGGCAAAGAAAAATAAATGCTTATATTCACATACTCATACAGGCAAAGAAACACACATGTTTGCATACACAGAAATATTAATACAGAAAACTGGAATCCATAACTAAGATAATAAAAGATCAGTAGACATGTAACTTTAAAATCTGCTATGATTCCTAAATATGAAACAAGTAAGCTCCAAATATAACATTGAGTTAGTTTTATATTACTTATATATTGCAGGGCATGTTGCCTTTCATTAAAATTGTACCAAACTTAAGCATAACAGGTATACAAGAGAGCAAAGATTCTCAGCCTAAAGAGCCAGTAAATATCTTCCACAAAATTATGGAGGAAAATTCCCCTAACCAAAAGAAAGAAAGTAATGCCCATGTAAATACAAGAATCCTACAGAACTTCAAATAGACTGGACCATAAAAGAAACCCCTACGTTGGTAAAGGAAAAAGGACAAGTAACATATAAATGCAAATCTATCAGAATTACACCAGACTTCTTACCAGAGACTATGAAAACCAGACAATCCTGGGAAGATGTCATAAACACTTTAAGAGAACACTAATGGCAGCCCAGGCTACTA
Source organism: Rattus rattus (assembly GCF_011064425.1). Taxonomy (NCBI): domain Eukaryota; kingdom Metazoa; phylum Chordata; class Mammalia; order Rodentia; family Muridae; genus Rattus; species Rattus rattus. The sequence continues at coordinate 72,075,968 of NC_046172.1, forward strand.
TACTCAGCAAAACTCTCAATTCACAAAGGTGGAGAAACCGAGATATTCCATGACAAAACCAAATTTACACAATATCTTTCCACAAATCTAGCCTTAAAAAAGATAATAGATGGAAAACTCCAGTGAAAGGGGGAAAGTACACACTAAGAAAAGCAAGAAAGTAATCTTTCAAGAAAATCAAAAAGAAGAGAGCTACACAAATATAATCTGACCACTAACAAAAACAAACAAAAGAAAACGACAACAACAACAAAAAATGCAGGAAGCAACAATCATTTTCCTTGATATCTCTGAACATTATTGGAATTATCCCAGTAAAAAGTCATAGGCTAACTGACTGCATATGTCAACATGATCCAGCATTTTGGTTCATACAGAAAACACACCTAAGTGACAAAGACAGCCACTTTCACAGAGTAAAAGCCTGGACAAAAATTTTCCAAGCAAATGTTCCCAAGAAACAAGCAGGAGTAGCCATTTTATTATCAAATAAAATCGACTTGTAACAAAACTTATCAAAAAAATACAAAGAACGACACTTAATACGCACCAAAGAATAATCTACAAGGATAAACTCTTAATTCTGAACATCTATGATCCAAATACAAGGGTACTCGCATTCATAAAAGAAACTTTACTTAAGTACATAGCACATATTGTACCTCAGACAATAATAGTGGGAGACTTCAACACTCTACTCTCAGCAATGGACACAGAAACAGAAACTTAACAGAGACAAAGTGAAACTAACAAAATTTATGAACTAAATGGATTTAACACTTATCTATAAAACATTTCATCCTAAAACAAAAGAATATTCCTTCTTCTCAGAACCTCATGGAACCTTCTCCAAAATTGACCATATAATTGGTCACAAAACAGGCCTCAACAGATTCAAGAAGATTGAAATAATCCCATGCATCCAATCAGATCACTAGCAACAAAGGCTGATATTCAATAACAATAAAAGCAATAGGAAGTCCACATAAAATAGAAGCTGAATAATACTCTACTCAATAAAAACTTGGAAGAAATAAAGGAAGAAATAAAGAAATTAAAGTCACTTTAGAATTTAAAGAAAATGAAGGCACAAAATACGAAAACTCATGAGACACAATGAAAGCAGTGCTAAGAGGAAAAGCTCTGAGTGCCTCCAAATAGAACCTAGAGAAAGCATACCATAGCACCTTGAGAGCACACCTGAAAACTCTAGAGGAAAAAGAAGCAAATATACAAAAGAGTAGACAGCAGGAAATAATAAAGCTCAGGGATGAAATCAACCAAGTAGAGACAAAACAAATTACATAAAGAATCAACAAAAGCAGGAGCTGGTTCTTTGAGAAAATCAGCATTACAGATGAACCAATAGCCAGACTAACCAGAAGGCACACAGTCAGTATCCAACGAAACAAAATCAGCAGTGAAAAAGGAGACATAACAACAGAAACTGAGGATATTTAAAAAAATAATCATAAGTTCCTACTACAAAAGGCTATATTCAACAGAACTGGAAAATCTGAATGAAGTGAACAATTTTCTAGAGAGATACAGAGATATAAGGTACCAAAACTAAGTCAGGGTCAGAAAAACTATCTAAACAATGTCATAACCCCTCCCCACCCCAAGAAATAGAAACAGTCATGAAAAGTCTCCCAACAAACAAACAAACAAAAACCCCAGTACCAGATGGATTCATTGAAGAATTCTATCATACCTTCAAAGCAAAACTAATATAAATACTCTTCAAACTATTTCACAAAATAGAAACATAAGGAACAATACCAAATTTTTTCTATGAAGTCAGAATTACACTTATGCCTAAACCACACAAAGACCCTACAAAGAAATAGAACTTCAGAACAAATTTCCTTATAAATATCTCTGCAGATGCAAATGTCCTCAATAAAATTTTCACAAACCAAATCCAAGAACACATCAAAACAATCATTTATCATGATCAAGTATGCTTCAACATAGGTATGCAGGGATGGTTCAATATACAGAAATCCATCAATGTAATCCACTATATAAACAAACTCAAAGGGAAAAAAACCCCACATGATCGTCTCATTAGATGCTGAGAAAACATTTGACAAAATTCAACATGCCTTCATTGTTACTGTTTTAGAAAGATCAGGAATTCAATGCCCATACCTAAATATAGTAAAAGCAATATATCACAAACCAGTAGCCAACATCAAAATAAATGGAGAGAAACTCAAAGCATTCCTATTAAAATCAGGGACTAGACAAGGCTGCTCATTCTCTCCCAATGTATTCAATATATTATTCAAAGTCCTAGCCAGAGCAAATGGACAACAAAAGGAGGTCAAAGGGAGACAAATTGGAAAGGAAGAAGTCAAAGCATCACTATTTGCAGATTATATGATAGTATAATTAAGTGATCCCAAAAAATCCATCAGAAAACCCTAAACCTGATAAACAACTTCAGCATAGTGGGTGGATATTCAATTAACTAAAACATATCAATAGCCTTCATACACTCAAAAGGTAAACAGGCTCTAAAAGAAATGAGGGGTGAATCTCTGCTATCCCAATAGCAGGATCTAGTTAAGGAATTCATGGTTTTAAAACCATGGGAAAGGAAGTCCAGCCAAGGCCCAAGGTGACTATTTCTTCTTACATTCATTTTATGCTGAGTTTTGAAAACAAACAAATCCAAGGAGGAACAGCTATGATGGCTTTGAAGAATTCTCTAGAAAATATTCAGGAAAAAGAATGGAGATCCATCTTGAAGCACAATAAAAAATATATGAAGCCCTAGCAAAACCAGACAAAGCTGAGTATGAGGAAGAAATGATGAATTACATGGGGAAGAGAAGGAAGAGAAGGAGGGATCCAAAGGTACTTTGAAAGCCCCCATCCTCCTTCTTGCTCTTCCCCAAGGACCACTATGCCTAAATAAAGCAAGTGACCTAAGCTAGGCCAAACAGGATTTGGGTTTCTAACAGGAAGATGGGTTCCTGGGACCCTCATTTGAGGTTGCTTGGTAGAGGCCTCCACAGTCTAGCTCTGTAGGGGAAAGGTTTTCCTCTACTCCAACTCTGTAGCACATACATACAAACTGGCCTAGGCTTGTCTATAGGGTGGTAGCACACTAAGGTATTAAAGGAGCTGGAGATACTTGTGGCCTTGCATCCAAGACTCAATTCTGTAGTGATTAGGTATTTTCTAGTCCTGTTCCAAGATGTCTGGGGTAGTATCTCTGAGCACACATACTGCCTGGAGTCCTCAGGGGTCACAGGAGTCTACATTCCATTCCAGAACAGTCTCTAAAAGAGCAGGTTAGACCTGAGGTTCAGGGTGGCGGCCCTGATTCTCTAGATCCTTGAGGTGTTTCATATCTGTCAACACCCAGGGCTAGGGAGCAGGGTTTCTTTAAGGGAGAAAGTTTTAAGAGCGTAGTGACCATGCCAGCTTGCAGGGGCTCAGCATTTCTCGCTACCAAGTATCTTCTTCAGTGCTGATGCCACAGTCTGATCCTACACAGGTGAAGAGAGGAATGTTCAAGGTGGGGCCAGAGCCTGAGAACCAGCCAATATTGAACTTGTATCCAGGCTCTGCTCTTTACAAGGTATACATGCAACACCACAGGACTAAAAGAGACCTAACAGATATAGCCTAGAACATCTTCTATGTGTATGTGACAGAGTAGGACAGGAGGGTGAGAGTAGAAGAGCTACTGGGATGCCTTTCCAACCCTATCTCCTCCCCCAAAGATCTAGGATATGGAGAGTTCCCTCCCCTTCATCTAAGTGAACACCTACTCATTCTCTCCTCCAGCAACTTCAATTCATCACCAATGCCAAGGGATTCCTCAGCAAACATGTCCTCTGTGTACTGCACATGGAAGACTCAGCTAAGAGAATAGAGGCTTCACAAGTGGAACATGAGAGGTACCTGAGCAATGTATAAAGACACTTTCCTGCAGAGAACATGGAGCTCAATAAACTGATTAATCACCCCCTACCCAAAATTGGCTTCCAAGGTCAATGTAAAGACTATCATCTGCTCTAGGCTCCTAAAGGAGTTGGAGTGAAAAGGTAAAGACATCATTGACTGCTCCCCCTGCAGATGTTTCTAACATGTCAGCCTTGCTCTTTTTCCTCCTGCATGGGAAAATGAAGGAAATGTGAGATAAAAGGGAGCAGAAGGAGACCACCATTTGCGGGGAGGGTGGATACTTCTGCTTTATGGTGACTGTGGGCACATTCTCTGGGAATATTTCCACAGAGGAAATATTTTAAATGTCTTCTAAAGGCATCTCCAGCTCCACTGCCATCATGAGAGTCTTTCTCTCACCCTAAGAAGGTGGCTGGATAACAGATAAGGCATTTCCTGAGCAGTAGCAGAGTTTATACCTGTTGTGCAAATGAAGGCCAGCATGGATCCCTGGAGTGTCAAACTGTGTTCTGTTCTGAAATCTATGCTGACACTGTGACCTTATAGCAGAGTCTTTATTTTCTGCATTTGCAGTTGCATGCCATGAGAAGGTATAGAGATGCTGCTTAATGATGAGAGTTAGGCACAATCAGCTGTCAAGAAGTCTCAAGTATGGCAATGACCTCCCCGGCCGAGGCCACATTTCTCTGCAGCCATGGAGACTTCAGAAGTAAGGGACACTCAGAGAGAGAGGAAGCAATGTGAAATAGATACTCCACATAGGGGCCCCATAAGATGTCTGCCTATTGACTTTCATGTCATCTTTTAAATTTCCAGCTGGCTAATTCAGGGTAAGTAAAGTTCTGTCACTAGGCCTGAGAAAGGTGAGATGGTGCACATAAGTACATTCAGCACTGTGTCTGGTGCACTAAAAGGCTCCAGGCACAAATGTGGATGGTATGAGGGCAATGGTGTGTGAGAATACACTATCTATAACAAACCAGGGTTGGCTATGAACATGGTAAGGCTGAAACAAACTGAGGAAAGAAAGAGTGATGGAAGGGGAACTGGGGGATCTTAGCTTGTCTCATCACACCTACGTATGTATCATATTTCCCACCCCTTCACACTTGTGTCTGTGTCATGTATACCATCCCAGCCAACCTGTACCTGTTCCTGTATCCCATTCCAGGAGACCTTTCTCTGTGCCACATATCCAGTCCCTTCATATCTGTGTCTGTGCCATGTAAAAATCCTTTCACACCTGTCTATCCTATTTTCTGGTGAATTCAGGTAGAGGAAATCCAGGACAGTGTGGAAGGGTGAAGCGACCGGTAGCTGTTGTAATTAAACAACAAAAGAGCAGGGCTGCAGATGGTTCAGAGATGTCCAGAGCTACTAGCTCAGATGATCCCTCCCTTTGCTTGGCTGTATGCTGGCTAACCCCAAATGGCAGCAGCTGGAGGTTGAACCATGGCCACTCAGCAGCTCCCTGACTCAGTGCTTCACCTCCATCATCAGGAAGAACACAATTCATTTTCTCTCATGGCAAACAGAAAAGACTCAAAGAGGATCTCAGATCATTTGCCTAGGCCATGGGCCCACTCCTTAGAACAAGAAAATGGTTTTACTGCGAATGCTTCTCCAAATAATGTGTCCAAAGGAGCAGGTGACAAGGATAGTCATCACTGTTGGACAAAGGTCAAGGGACCGGATGAAAGAAAGCTATTATCTAACATTGTGTTTGAATGGGATTGATAAGGCCATTGCAGTGTCTCCCTCACCCCCAGCCCTTTCTTGTCTAGTTCTAGATGTTTATCCAGAGGTGAACAGGCTTGCCTGACTCTGATCATCATGCTTCCATTCTTGTACTTGATCATTTTCCATTACCTGTCTACTTATGGTGTTAGATGCTCCTTTCCTAGGTTCTTGAAGTTGGTGTCATAATTAAAGAACATGCATTAAAACATAAGAAAGCACCCTTGCTACAGTACTGACCGTGGAGCAGAAGGCTTAATCTAGATGTTCCCTGCTGCCTCCACCTACCTCCTTTTCTGATTCCAGCATCTAACCCAGTATATATCCTCTCATTCAGTAACCATATCAGTCTCATCCACGGTGTATTAGTTTCCCTGTTTTCCAAAGATGTGAGGATCAAAAAGCATCAATTATGTGTCGAGACACAGCACATGGCTGGGTTTAATGCTTTCTTAGGACTATATGAACAATGTGAGAATGAAGGGAGTTCAGCACTGATGGGTATTGCTCTTCTTATGAAAACATAGTAGGAGCCTATGTATTGTCAGTGTGACCTATTACTTCTCCTAACCTATTGAACTGCTTGGTTTACACAATGCCTGCCAGCTTCTTCTGCTGTTTAGACAATCAATTGTCCTCTTCCTGAACCCACATTTAGACTAAGCTATGGTAGAAAGTGTGTGCCAACTGCCTTTCCTTCCATTCCAGTCTGTAAAAGCTGGTTTCTCTAGCTGGCTTCTCACAATGCCTTTTATCTTCTTAGGCCTGTGTTTTCGAGAGGATGAATGTGATTGGAGAGCAGAGGTCAACATCCATGGGGGTTTCTTCTGCCCCCATCTGCCTTATCGTTTAGACACAGAGACTTTCTCTTTGGCCTTGGAGTCACCGATTCAGATAAGTCAGGTGACCAGTAGCCATCAGGGAGCCTCGTTGCTCTGCCTCTCCAGTGTCATTTCCTTGTTTTCACTTAAAAATATGTATTTATTTGTTTATTTTATGTATATGAGTACACTGTCACTGTCTTTGGATACACCAGATTTGGACGTCAGATTCTTAATACAGATGGCTGTGAGCTACCATGTGCTTGCTGGGAATTGAACTCAGGATCTTTGGAAAAGCAGTCAGTGCCCTTAACTGCTGAGCCATTTCTCCAGCCATTTGTTTCACTTTTTAATGTGAATTCTGGGAGCCAAGCTCTGGTTCTCATGCTTGCATAGAAAATGCTTTGGCAAAGGAGGCATCATCACAGTTTCATCAATTCTTTTTAAAAGCATGGTTTTGAGCAGAAGACTTGACTGGACTTCACCATCTGACAAGCAAAGCTTGCTCGAGGGCTCCCATCTGTCTAGCTCTGGAAGCCATAATCTCCTTGCATACTTCCAAGGAAAGCATCCCTCACAGTCCCCACATGTACTTGCCTAGATGGAGTTCTTCAAATCTCTTGGGAGCATTAGTGAGCCTTGAGATCAGTCTGTGGTTTTTCTTCTAACCATGAAAAGAAAACATGACAGAAAATAATAGCATGACAAGCACATACTAAGTACAGTTTAGTAAAACTTGGTGCCATGATCTCTTTTTTATACTGGTAAAGGAAACAGCACCCATATAGGGTAGCAATGAAGATTATATGGATTCATTATTGTCAGAAACTGAGGCTGATACAGATTTTTTTATGTAAACGTGTGGTAATTATCTATAAAATTAAGTGTATTTTTATTATAGACTGCAATAAAGAGTTTTAAAAAACTGAACTTATAACAAGACTGAGGGTCAATTTATTTAAAACCCAAAGCCTATAATATGCATATATATATATATATGCATATATATATACATATATAAAACTTTATTGGCAAAGCCACAGTCATTTGTTTATTGATTGTATGTGATTACTTTTGAACCAGAATGGCAGAGCTGAGTATATGCAACAAGAAGTCCTGCCGTTCATGAACCCTGAGGCCTTTACTATCTGGCTAGTAGATGAATGCCCCTACCTAGAGTACATTTTATAATTCAGGACAGTGAGTGCAAGTGTCTGGATCCTTACTTTTGGCAGGAACTGCCCTTGAATGTGCTTCTGGGCCTCTAGAGACTATGGAAATCTAGATCTATAGAATGTCATTACCCTTCTGCTTGGGGTTAATATCTATACGGTGAAAGATTATGGGCATGGTACTTTGGTCAAGGTCCCAGAAGAATAATTTGATGAGTGTTTAATAAACAGACTATCTACTAACATGAGGGGAGAGTTCAGGAAGGTTCTGGGATGTAGGGAAGTGACAGAGGACTTGAGGCAGAGAAAACAGAACTGTCACCAGCATAGACAGATGATATGGAAGGGAGTAGTTTGTGGCCCTGGGAGAAGAGCTGCTTAGAAATGACACCTTTCCATGGGAAGAGAAGTGTCCAAAGAAGTGCCTACTCATCGTGATCCTGAAAGGATGAAGCCAGGAGACATGCCTCACAGCTCACCTTCTCCTTGCAAGTCTCTTGAGTCTCCTTGTAAGTGACATGAAATGAATCTTGGCTATTGTCCAAGTAGAGTAGCCAAGGAAGGGCAAACAGTGGATCATCAACAGTACACAGTACTGATCTCAGAAGCAGGTAACCCAAGCCAGCTCACCTGGCCAAAACATTTCCCATCATGCCTCTAAGTCTGTATTGTGGCCTACATAACAACAGCTTTTTTTTATAATTATTTTTTTATAATTATTTATTTTGCCTTGCATGATACCCTATACGTCCCTTGCTGGGGCAAACATTTTCCTGGAAAATCATAAGCTCACAGGGAGGCAAGGTATGACTGAGAAGTATTTCTATACACTAAGCCAAAATTTAATGCCAGTCTTGGAGTTCTGAGAATGGTTTTAATTGTAGGGTTTGCTGCACTGGACACACACACACCATAATGATATGTGTGTGTATGTATAAAATGTATGTTTGTATAATATTTTGACACTTCACTGAACCCTGAAAACAGCTTATACAGGCTAAGACCAAACATGTCACCTCTAGACATCCCTTAAAAGTTTTCAGGACAGTCACTAAAATTAAGTAGGTTGACTACAAAGATCATGACTTCTGCTTATTTTTTGCTACTCAACTTTTAATTCAATCCTTCTTTTGTCAATGAGTGCACGTGTTCATGCCCAATGCAAGTGGCACTACAGTCCCCCGTTGGCTTTTAAGTAAAGCCACTTATACAACAGATAAGGCTGTTGGCCTTTTCTCTCCTCTGATTCACAATTAGTGGGGTATCAACTTTTACCCCAAAGTAGCCAATTTCCTTAACTGTTTAGCTACTTTGTAAATTAACTCTAAGAAATGGGAAGTCCTGAGGATGGGGAGGGGCTGCTGGAAGAGCCAAGAGTTCACATTTTCAAGAACTCCAATATAATTTAAAAACTCTCAGTTTCTCTTCCCTCTTTCCCTTACAATTTCTTTACAGAAACAAAGAATTCACACTCTAAGACAAAGTGCCTGGGTTTTAAATTAGACAACTCTGACCTGACAGGAACCAAGTCCCAGTTTCATAGCTGATTATTTTTAGAATTACTACTAAACCCTTTGTGCAGCAGGCATTACCAAGGATCAAGGCAAACAGAAAGCCTTCGCATATTACTTTGACAGCTCCTGAGACATCACCAACTCCTGGCTTTCTTTATTTGTAGTGTGTGTGGGAATGAGGAAGGAGCATCCTAACAATAACATGTAGAGAAGCAACCCATGTTATGAGCCACCCAGAGACAGAGATAGAAAAACCCCACAGGTGGAGCAAAGTCCATACCCTCTAGGAAGCCAAAGGAAATGATTCCCAGGGCCAATAGTAACTCTAATAAGGTTCAGATAAGCCTTTATTGTCCTTAGAGGCAAAAGGGAAAGTCCCTGGAGAAACCAACCACTAAGAGGGCCTACCTGTAAATGACTGAACTTTGCTGTCATTGGTCAGCTCAGAGATGACATCACAATTTGCCTTCCTTGTCCCAACAATGCCCACAGCACTGTAAAGGCTGGGCCCTGGCTGAGGCACCCACAGAGACCAAATTTCACCATAAGTAGGGCACTTTCTGGATTGCTCCTAGGGTAAAGAGACAGAAATCTCTGTTATCAAAATCAGCAGGATCTAGCAAAGGGACTCATGGTTTTATAAACATGGGAAAAGAAGTTCAGCTAAGGCCCAATGTGAATGTCTCTTCTTTTGTCTTTTTTTTTTTCCAGAGCTGGGGACTGAACTCAGGGCCTTGCGCTTGCTAGGCAAGCGCTCTACCACTGAGCTAAATCCCCAACCCGTGAATTTCTCTTCTTACATCCATTTTATACTGAATTTCAGGAAGCAAATGATGGAACAGTCGCCAAACACCTACCATGGCTTTGCAGAATTCTCTAGAAAGTGTTCAGAAAATTGGAGATCCATCTCAAAGCAGGAAAAGGCAAAGTATGAAGCCCTAGCCAAGCTCGACAAAGCCCAGTACTGGGAAGAGATGACAAATTACACAGGAAAGAAAAGAAAGAGAAAGGAGAGATGTAAATGCACCTCAGAAGCCCCATCCTCATTTTTGCTCTTCTCCGGGACGACTTTGCCCAGCTGAGGCAAGAGAACCCAAACTGGGTAGTACTGGATGTGGGCCAATGTGTAGGCAAGATGTGGTCCATGTCTGTCAATGTAGACAAAATTCCCTATGAACAGAAGGCTGCACTTATGTGTGGGCAAAGTACTACAAGGAGCAGGAGGCCTACCACCACCAATGTCAGGGCAACAATGTCAGGGCAAGAAGAGGAACTTCTTGGGATAGTGCAAGAACAGTTTGAAACAATAAAACCTCATTCAACTGGCTTTCTGGCCCTAGGGTTTTGTATTTTCAGACTGTCCTTGGATGCCCTGCTATAGTAGTGAGTGGTTTGATTCAGGTCTAGCCTTGGGGAGACTGACTTTTAGAGAGGCAGCCCTAAGACAAGGAACTGGCTGCAGGACACAAATGGCCTAGGTTGACCTGTGTGGTCAAGCATATGTGAGAAGCCATTTGTGCACAGGGAGCCAGACCCACAGCTGCTTTTGAAACCAAAGTATAGTGATAGGCTCAGAGATTTCTTAATAAAACTACTACCTTCTGCTGTTGCTTGCCATTTCATGGGAATGGGAACAAAAAAAAAAAAAAAAAAAACCAACAACGGGATTGTGCTGTCTGTGCAGGAAACCATTTTGATTTTGATTACAATTCTGAGTTTGGAATCAAATTGTTTGGGTTGCAACACATCAGGACCATGTGACAGGAACTATGAGAAGCTTCTGCCTGGTGTTAGCATCCAATTACAGAGAAGGTTATGACATAAAACAGAGAAATAGGAATTGTGGTGGGATGAGAAGCATGGTGGGACTAGGGTGGAGGTGAGGCAACCCAAGAAGATCTCAGGTTGGTAAAATTCCCACTCTGTTTTGGCCTACAGCACACACTCCAGCTTGTCTCTGCATCCCCTTTGCCCTCTCAGCAAACACCCTCATTTTCTGCTTCAATGAAATGTCAGAGATCATCACACTTAAGTGGCTCTATGCTGCCTTACCCCAAATAACAGCAGCTGGAGGGTGAACCATGGCCACTCAGCAGATCCCTGACTCAACCCTTCACCATCATCACCTGAAAGATTACAGAGATACATTTTTTTTCTCATGGCAAACAAAAAAGGCAAACAGGGTATCAGATCATTTGCCTAGGACATGGGCCCATTTCTTAGAACAAGCAAATGGTTTTACAGGGTATGGCTTTCCAAACAATGTGTCCAAAGGAGGTGGTGCCAGAAATGGTTATCATGGTTGGATGAAGGTCAGGGGATTGGAAGAAAGAAGGCCATTTTCTAACCCTGTCATTTTAATGGCTTTGTTAAGGCCTCTGCAGTGTCTCACTCAACCTCAGCACTGTCTGGTCCAGTTCCAGATGTTTTCCTAGAGGTGTCAGACTTGGCTGACCTTCACTATTATGCTTCCTTTCTTTTTTGTGGTTTTCCTTTCTTTTTCTGAATATTTTCTTTTTTATAATTCAAATATTATTTCCTTTCTCCTGTTTCCCCTCTGGAAATAACCTATCCCATCACCCTCCCCCTGTTTCTATGAGGGTGCTCCGCCACAACCCACACACTCCCTCCTGTCTTCTGTGCCTGGCATTCCCCTACACTGGGACATCGAACCTTCACAGGACCAAGTTCCTCTCTTTTCATTGCTGCCTGACAAGGCCTCCTTTGATACATATGTGATTAGAGCTATGGGTCACTCTGTGTATACTCTTAGTTTGGTGGTTTAGTCCCTGGTAGCCCTGGGATGTCTTGTTGGTTGATATTGTTGTTCTTCTTATGTGGATGTAAATCCCTTCAGCTCCTTCAGGTTTTTCTAACTCCTCAACTGGTAACCCCTTTTTCAGTTCAATGGTTGGCTGTGAGTTTCCACCTCTGTATTTGGCAGGCTCTGGCAGAGCCTCTCAGGAAACAGCTATATCAGGCCCCTGTCAGCATGTGCTTCTTGTATCAGCAATAGTGTCTGGGTTTGGTGACAGGGATGGATACCCAGGTGAGGCAGACTTTGGATGGTCTTTCCTTCAAACTCTGCTCCATATTTTGTCTTCCTATTTCATTCTGTGAATATTGTGTTCCCCCTTCTAAAAAGGTCGAAAGTGCACACACATTGCTCTTCCTTCTTCTTGAACTTCATATGATCTGTGAATTATATCTTGGTTATTCCAGGCTTTGGGGCTAATATCCACTTATCAATGTGTGCATATCATGTGTCTTTTCTTGTGATAGCTCACTCAGCATGATATTTTCTAGTTCCTTCCATTTGTCTAAAGCATCATTGTTTTTAACAGATGAGTAGAATTCCATTGTGTAAATGTCCCATATTTTCTGTGTCCATGCCTCTGTTGAAGGATATCTGGGTTCTTTCTAGCCTCTGACTTTTATAAATAAGCCTGCTATGAACATGGTAGAGCATGTGTCCTTGTAATATGTTGGAGTCTCTTTTGGGTACATGTGCAGGAGTGGTATAGTTGGGTCCTCAGGTAGAACTATGTCTAATTTTCTGAGGAACTTTAAGACTTATTTCCTGAGTGGTTGTACCAGTTTGCAATCTCACCAACAATGGAAGAGTGTTCCTCTTTTTTCACATCCATGTCAGCATCAGATGTCACCTGAGTTTTTTATCTTAGCCATTCTGACTGGTGAGAGGTGAAATCTCAGGGTGGTTTTGATTTGCATTTCCCTTATGACTAAAGATGTTGAACACTTCCTTATATGCTTCCAAGCCATTTGATATTTCTCAGCTGAGAATTCTTTATTTAGCTCTGTGCCCCATTTTTAATAGGGTTATTTGATTATCTGGGGGCTACCATCTTGAGTTCTTTTTATATATTGGATATAAGCCCTCTATCATATGTAGGATTAGAAAAGATCTTTTCACAATCTGTTGGCTGCCATTTTGTCCTACTGACAGTTTCCTTTGTCTTACAGAAGCTTTCAAATTTTATGAGGTCACATTTGTTTATTATTGATCTTAGAGCTTAAGACATTAGTGTTCTGTTTAGGAAAATTTCCCTTCATCCCTTGTATTCAAAACTCTTCCCCATGTTGTCTTCCATTAGTTTCAGTGTATCTGATTTTATGTGGAGGCTTTTGATCCATTTGGGCTTGAGTATTATACAAGGAGATAAGAATGGATTGATTTGCATTTTCTACATGCCTACCACCGGTTGAATCATCACCATATGTTGAAATGTTGTGGTTTTTTTCCCCCAACATTGCATAATTTTAGTTTCTTTGTTAAAATCCAGTGACCATAGGTGTTTGGGTTTATTTCTAGGTCTTCATTTCTATTCCACTGTTTTATCTACCTCTCTATATACCAATACCATAAAGTAATTATCACTATTACTCTGTGATACAGCTTAAGGTTAAGGATGATGATTCCCACAGAAGTTCTTTTATTGTTGAGATTATTTTTTAACTGTACTGGATTTTTCATTATTCAAAATTAATTTGCAAATGGTTCTTTATAACTCTTTGAAGAATTGCATTGAAATTTTGATACGTATGGCAATGAATCTGCAGATTGTTTTCGGCAAGATGGCCATTTTGACTACATTATTTCTGCCAGACCATGAGCATTGAAAGATCCTTCCATTTTTCTGAGATCATTGATTTCTTTCTCGAGAGACTTGAATTTCTTGTCATATAGATCTTTCACTTTCTTGGTTAGAGTCACACCAAGGTGTTTTATATTTTTTATGACTATTGTGAATGGTGTCATTTCCCTAATTTCTTTATCAGCTTGTTGATCCTTTGAGAAGAGGAAGGCTACTAATTTCTTTGAGTTTATTTTATATCCAGCCACTTTGCTAAGTTTAATAGGTTTAGGATTTCTCTGGGGGAATTTTTTAGGGTCACATAAGTATAATGTCATATCTTCTGTAAATAGAGATATTTTGACTTCTTTTCTAATTTGTATCCCTTTGACCTCTTGCTGTTTTCCAAATGCTCTGGATAGGATTTCGAGTACAATATCAGATAGGCAGGGAGAGAGTTGGACAACATTGTCTAGTCCCTTATTTTAGTGTAATTGTTTCAAATTTCTTTCCATTTATTTTGATGTTGGTCACTGGTTTGCTGTATGGTGCTTTTACTATATTTAGGTATGTACCTTGAATTCCTGATCTTTCTAATACTTTTAACATGAAAGGTTGTTCAATTGTGTCAAATGCTTTCTCAGAATCTAATGAGGTGATCATATGGTTTGTTTCTTTGAATTTGTTTATGTAGTAGATCACATTGATGGATTTCCCTATATTGAACCATACCTACATTCCTGGGATGAAACGTACTTGATCATGATGAATAATTATTTTGATGTATTCTTGGATTCAGTTTGCAAAAATTCTATTGAGTATTTGTTGCATGAATATTCATAATAGAAATTGGTCTGAAGTTTTCTTTTTTGAAGAGTCTTTGTGTGGTTTAAGTATAAGCATAATCATGGCTTCATAGAAAAAATTGAGTAATGCTCCTTTTGTTCCTATTTTGTGGAATAGTTTGAAGAGAATTGATATTAGGTGGTCATTGAAGGTCGATAGAATTCTGAACTAAACCCAAGAGAATGAATGGGGAGGTGTTGGGGGCGATGCCCTTGAAGCCCTTCATTATTGTTATGGTTAGCGTTAAGTATGACCGTGTTCATGGAAAATCCCCAGCCAGCTGCAGAAGACTAATACAAATATGGTGGTCAAGATGAATAATCATATGATAATATCTGACATTAAGATACCCAATGTGATGACCTGTAACCTTTCTGAAAAACCAATATCCTGCTGACTAATAGATATGACAAACCTGTGACCTTTCTGACATCCTATGAACATCAGCCGATTCCCTGACCACATGAATATTGTGTACTTGGCCTGTGTAAATGTTTTTTACTTCCGCCTTCCCTCTGTTACCCATGTTATGGTATAAATTCAGTCTTGATCAGACTCTTGTCTTGGCATCCTTCTTCGTGTCTCTTGTCCCCCATTCTCTTCCAGGTACCCTCAGCCCCCATTGTTGACAGGGAGAAGATGCCAAAACTGCCTCTGAGGGTAAGGCTCATGTCCCATTTTCTGGCACCTAACTGAAGAAGGGCAATTCCTGAAAGAGGCAGCACTAGTCCAACCTTTTAAAGATGCCAAAGGGGGGTTGGGGATTTAGCTCAGTGGTAGAGTGACTGCCTAGCAAGCGCAAGGCCCTGGGTTTGGTCCTCACCTCTGAAAAGAAAAAAAAATTAATAAAGATGCCAAAGGCAATGGCTCAACAGGAACCACTCCACTCCACTTAGGGCCTCATTGACCCTAGTTTCTCTTGATGTCAGGTGCCTAACCAGATAAACTTTTCACCAGCTATTTTCAAAATAACTTTACATGTTACCTAGCACACAAAAACTCCTCTTTCTGGTAACAACACTTTTCTTGGCTATAACCCCATCATAAGTGAGATATCAGAATTTCAGAAATGTTACCTGGATCCCTGAGATGTTAAAAATTGACTAGAGCCAAATACAATATCTACCAGGCAGATCACCTGGACACAAAAGGAGCTCCTGGGTTGGCCTAATGTTTTTAAGGAGACCCAGATTAGATATACGTGGACTGACACTAGAAGATGAATCTGTCTTACAGAAAAACAGGGAGTGTTCATTTTAGAACGAGCAGACAGCAGGTACCCAGTTCTTGTGTGGGAAAGCTGGCAAGGCTCTGTAAACAACAGAGACCATGATAACAATAAGTAAGTGCCACCTCATTGCTTTATCTTCGCCATATTCCAGGCTCCTTGACCATCACCTTATATACACATAAGTTTGTTTAGTCCCCAGAGTGACCCTGGTCAGTAGAGCTGTTACTATAATTTCCATTTTAAGCAAATGGATTAAATGTCAGAAATTATTGTCAGCATGGGCTGGGGAGTTACATAGTTCAGTGGATTAAGCTCTTACCTTGCAAGCATTAGGACCTGAGTTCAGAGCCACAGAACCTGCACAAAACTGGACACAGCAGTACTTGTCTGTAATCCAAGCACTTCTCTGGCAATAAAGGAGGCATAAACAAAAGAATTTATGGATGGTCATAGGTACACTTATGAGTCTGAAATATGTAACAGACAAAGAAACGGTTTCAAAATATTGGCAGGCAAAGATCAAATCCTGAGCTTGTCATGTGGTTTCCACAGCATGTCCCATGCCATGCACATTCTCACCAAAGCACACATGAACACACAGATTTTTTTTTCTTAAGATAAGTGATTTAGGTCTACTATATAATCTATAAAACAGGATTCAAGTCCAGTATGCTGTGACCTCAAAACCATAATTATACTATGTCACCTCCACACAAGCTACTCTGCTTCCAGATATGCTAATTCCAAACTGGGTGCTGGCCAAAGATAAGACCCTAGGTAAGGGGGAGACATAAGCTCTACCTAAGCATGAAGTGTGGGTTTAACCTGAAGATATTAGGAAGCTCTGATAAAACTGAACAAGATAGAGTAAAACCTAATAGTAAGGTTTTAATGATCTTGTACATCAAATAATATGTCATAGAAAAGAGAGGTGGAGAACCACTCTCTGGCAACTGCCATCCAGGTGGGGATATTATAATGCCTGAGTTGAGACAGAAGAATTAGGGAAACTGTTTGCCAGGGTGTTTAGAAGAGTTAAGATAGGTCCTATTGGACTCAGAGGGGAGGGAAGATTCTCCAAGAAGCCTGTACACACATACCTGACTGAGTTCTCCTAGAGCAGGGGTGAGAGGCCTGGCAGCACTGGATCTTTAGTGCTCACTTAACTTTCAGTGTGCCAAAGGATTGGGGTGGGTAAACACTTACAAAATGAAATTCTGTTAAATCAGATGACAGGAAACTGAAAGGCTATTTTTTTTCTCAAAGTCAATATTACAGCGATCTTTTTATAATTCTGGGTGCCAACATCAGAAGTTGCCAGGGTCTGCCCAGGAGGGGTCTTTCCTCCAGGAAGAGGCTCATGGGAAGCCACTATCAGCAGGCAGAGCCTCCATTTCTAATACCTCCAGTTCAGTGACAGGCTTGAGGAGTAGGTACTAGATAGAAAACAGCCCCAGTTCCTCTCCCTTCTTAAAAATAGACCCCGTTTCTCAACCCTACACTTATTCCTCATCACCCCACCTTCAGACCTGAGCTCTTCAGAGAGCTCGTCCTCTCTATCTGATCATTTGCAAATGCTTCCTTGGACATGTCTTCCTTGGTCATCAGGGCTCCTCAGGGCTAACAGCTCCTTAACTCACCCTTTACTGCCTTTAAATTTGAGGCTTGTTCTGAGGTCCATTTCCCTCTATGCTGCTTGGTCTTCTCCTTAGAAGTCACAAACCTTCCAGGCACTCAATTCTTACTCAGCATGGCCCTCAGATCTCTGCCTATGTCACATGTTGCTAGCTCCATTTCCTCAATACCCACTCAGTCTTCTCACTTTGTTTCAGACATGAATCTGTCCAGGGTCATGTACCCTGTTCTAGGGCACATTGCCCATTGGTGCTTTCACTTATCAACCCTCTTATTCCCATTGCTTATCTTTTCCTTGGACTATCCATCTCTACATTTATCTCTTGCTCTCATCCTATCCATCCTAACCCTTTCACTTTGTCCAAGAGGGGATTCTAATTTAATATCAGAAATTGAAAAGCCCAAGAATAAATTTGTTGGGTGTGTATTGGTGGGGTTGTAGCCATGGCTACCTCTCAGCCACAGCTGTGCCAGAATCCTCAGCTCCTTTGTATCACTGGTAACATCCTCATCCAAGAGTTAGGTCCACTATCCTTTTTGTATCTATGTGAGCAAAGCGGGCAGTGCTGGCAGGTGCTGTCCATGCAAGAGTGTGGGCATCATTCATAGTGAGATAACAGGTTTGTGGCTGTCCACTGAGTTTCAGTCTGCTGTTCTCTAGAGGGGTATCTTTAAAAAACCTTGGCAGTATGCAGTCTTGCTTCCCCTGACAGTTTCCTTACTTTTGCCAAAGAACTTGACTTCTTGTTCTACGTGAAAACTCATTGCTGCACCTGTCTCATTCACACTAATACAAGCCAGCAAATCACTCTCAGGGTCTCTGCTGCTTCGCTCTCTGGAGCTTCCAGGTGCCCTTCTCTTCTCTCCATAGCCTCTGAGCCTGTCAGTCTCCATCAGCATCCCCTGCTTCCCTCTTGATCTTTACAGAAATTATGGCCACCATAACCACTATCTAAACGTGGTTACCTAAGAATTATGACCTTATCATTTTTCTCTTTATTAAGAAATGTTTTCTTTTAAAGTTCTCAGCTACTTATACTGTGCAATCCTCCATTTCCAGTGGGTATATGATATTTCATGATATCAGTCCTCACAGCATCAGCAATATTCAGCTTTTAGTCCTCTTCTTTCTGCCTTACCCTTAAGTTTCCTTTCTATTGATCTCCTTAGCTCATCCTCCTCCAAATTCTGTGACCTGCCCCCCGACTCGCCTTGGAAGAGTGTACTCTATTGCTGCTGCCCCAATACAGTCCATCATGTCCCATTCTGGGATGTTATCTCTTCCCACCTGACTTGTTTGGACTCATACTTCTCCAGTCTCAAATATATGCTACCTTTTCAAAGTTTATACTTCACACCAACACTTGAGACACATTCAACTCTCTTTCCCTTAGTGATTTTTGTGACCTTTCATGCAGCCTCCTGCTTCCTATGTTCTTGTCTGAGTAGGGTACTCCCTTGTGGCCAGGCCAAACTTGTAGGTATGGTAGACCTTGACCCCTCCTTTACTCCTTCATCCTTATCCTTGAGACAGCTGGTGCCTTCTTCCAACATTCTCAGCATCTTTCTGGTTTTCTCCTTCCCTTCCATCTGGACACCAATGTATAATAACATCAGAACATCTGCCACCAAAGGAGGCTTCACCAAAGCAAGGCATCTATCTACCCTAAACCTGAGTGCATTTTCTTCTACCCAGACGAAACTAACCATCCCAATATTTATTAAGTGAATGAATACGAGTGTTCTATTTGCCTGCAGCCAGCTAGACCATTCCCCAGACAGGCATCCGAGTGAGCTTACACACTTAAAAGTGTCTCCTCCCAGTAGAGAAGAATCCTTTATCAGCCTCTCATTACTGAACATCTAAAGTCCAGTGTTGCTCATAGATCAAACAGGCCCTTGTCTTTCCTGTTACATGGGCTAGACTGGCCCATTAAAGACAGTCCCAGCCTTGCTCTCTCCACCATGCAAAAGGCAGGAGCATGAGAAATGGTGATCCCTGAAGCTAGCCCACTATCTGTGGGTCTCATATCCACCACTTCTGAGCTTGGTCGACCTTTGTAGTCCTTGGAACATGTGTCTTTGTGCCTGTTCTCCCTCTTTAAAATGGAGTAAATAGTAACTTCTATTAGATATACTGTAAGGGTGACAAGTTAATACATAAAATGTTCACAGTGACCACTAGCTGGAGTCAGAGTATAAATTGCTAGTTCCATAAATGAAAGTTGGTAATGGCTCAGCAATTTGTTAACTTATATACTACAGGTTACCATTCAACTCTGCGTCTGGGACTTGGCCTGGCTTCTTCCCTCCACCCTGAGATTCCTTCCTCCATCTCACTGACAACCATTTTACCACTCTCTCCTCCATGGTCTTAGGCTGAAGCACAAAAATGTACCTTCTTCAAGAAGCTTTCTCTGACCCAGTGCTGGGATTCCATGAAATGAGCAATATGCTCACTTTAGGCCATGCACACAATTTGAGAATGGGACCCCACATTCAACATTTAAGATAAATAAAGTTTTGGACAATATTTTGAAACTGAGATTAAGAAACATCATGGCATTTTAAATTAAAAGTTGTTTTTTTAATTGAAGAAGACAAGCTGACATACCAGGACAAAATTAAGAGGGGAGGTAAGCTGTACAAGTATAAGGATGACATCAGTATTGGTTTTTAAATGTTACATGTGTTAATTATGATCTTCTTAAAAAAACATCATAACATATTACAATGGAGCTGTCAGCAGAATATTCTTTAAAAATTTGTCTTACCGAATCCTTGAGACATTTAACACTTTGTGTGCCTTGCTCTGGGCATTCTCTCAGAGAATTCATTCCTGAGACCCTATGTGTATGTGACCATGTTTTCTCCTCTGGATGGTACAATTTTAAATAGACTATTTTCATCTCCAGTGTCTGTCACAGGCCTCAACACACAGAAGGTGCTTAATATGTACCTTCTATTTCCTTGCTGGGGAAATTAGCCAGGTGTGCTTATGGAGACAGATTTGACTACAAAGCAGGGGCTGAGAAGACCACCCCCATTCCAAATTCATGCTATCTTGAGCCAGTCCCTGGTTCAGACAAGCTGAAGGCAGTGACTCAGGCACATGTGCCATACTCATGTATTTTGTAAGGTGGGATCTCACTAGGGAACCTTAAATATAGGCTCTGTCTTCAAATGCCAGGTAATGTTTGCTGTCACTACCCTTAAAGTTCTTACATCTGAGAGAAAATGTTTGGGGACAATGGCAGAAGGTGGGTTGTGATGTTTATGTCTTAAGATTCTTTTGTCACATAGGCCCCTTATTTTTGAACTTTGAATGAATAAAGTTCCAGAATCTGAAACAAAACCTCGAGTCCTTGGATGAATCAATGTGGCCCCATGCCTTTCCCTTAGCATAAACAAAGCCAGCTGCAAAGGAACCTGAATATATACATTCAGCTAGTGAGTGAGTGTGTGTGTGTGTGTGTGTGTGTGTGTGTGTGTGTGTGTGTGTCTGTGTGTGTGTGTGTTGTGTCATACTTGTCAGCTGACTTGTAGAGAAGCTTCCTTGGTTGCCTATGGTAACAATGACCCCTGTATTCTGGGATCCCAAATGTTTAACTTGGAACACACAACTTGAACTGAGGTTCCCACACATGCTACATTTTCCTGGCTGCTCTCAGTGGAGACCAAGAGACTTGGGGAGAGATGTATATGTGACAATCTAGAGCCTATCGATCAGTGACTGAGGCTTTGTGGCTCTGACAAGCTCAGAGAAACAGCTTAGCTTCTAGCAAGAAAACTTTGGCAGAACCGTATAGTGAAAACTGGCAATCTTGGCTCCTGACCATTCATAATGACATCTACTGAAAGACAGGGTCTCTTCTGCCTGAGAATCTTGGGCATCACCCAACACTCCTCTTGGAGAATCTAGGTCCTTCTCTCCCAAACCTGAGGTTTTTTACAGTCTTCCTTCATCTCCTGACATTTTCTCAGTGACTTCTTGTCTCCTTGTAGGCCATCTTAATACCTAGAAGGAGAACCTCCCCACCACCACACCCCTCCCTCTCCCTCTCATAGCACTGTGCTTGACAAAGGTTAACTCTTCAACCTCTAAAGATCCAGCCTGGACAGACTTCTTGCCTGAAGCACTGGAGTCCTGGCTGAGTGCTGGGAGGTCAGCTGAGAGCATTAAGCTGCTGCGATCCACCAGGTTGTGCTGGCTCAGCCCTGCCTCCAAAGCTGACTCACAGGTTGGGTTGGCTCAAGCAAACTTGAAGTGTAATTAATGATTCGTTTGTTTCTTTTTATCTGCCCCTGTCTCCAATTTAATCTACTAAAAAAATACTTGAAAGCACTTTTGTTTTAGAAGGCAATTAGTATTGATTCCTGTTTATTCTGGCTTGCAAGGAGGACAGGCTGTACAGGGCCACAGCTTCTTACGTGAGCTCACTACACATGTGGATGGGCCATTCTTAAAATCTCTCCAGCAGTGTTCACAATTTAGATGCAAAGTGCAACCCTTGCTGCATGTCTTCAATCTTTGGGACATATTAGCTCCAGGAATAGGTCTAATGCAGAATATAATTAAAGTATGAAAGGTTTAATTTGTTTTATTATATCATGGGGATACTACCCAACTTGGTGGGGCTCCATCCATGGCAATGGAGCTTGAGGCACAGCTTTTCTGCATCTTTGACAGAGCAAGAGGCTAAGAGCTCAGGCCAAATAGAACCAGGAGCAAATATTCCTCAAGAGTCCCTCTCAGCAACGAACTTCTGTTAATTAGGTTACATTCCCAAAAGTTTCACAACCTCCCAAAACAGTACTAACAGATGGAGACTCCCAAGTGTACCAACACATGAGTCTGTGAGGGAAAATTCACACCCAGCTTTCACGAATGAAGATATCCAAATCTCTGACATACAGTAGGTGTACACAGATTCATGGGCATATAACTGAATGCCCTAATGTCCTAGGACACTGTCCTATAGAACTTAATGGATGCCTTGTTATAACTCATTGTAGAATAGCAGTAGCACATGCAGTAGGGAACATGTTTTGCCAGAACAGATGTAACATCACATCACCTTTTCTGTCTCTTTTTTTTCTCTTCTTGTCTTTCAGAGATTGAACAGTGTAGTTATGGCGACCCCGGCATACCTACCTATGGCCAGAGAAAAGGCTTCTCACTTTTACCATGGTGAAATGTGTAGCCATCCAGGAACTTAAGGTCAAGCAGGGCTCACTTGAAAGGAGGGCTGGATATGAAAAGGGCAGGGGGTGAGAGAAACAGGAAGCCAAGACAGTGTTCTAATCAAGGCTCAAAGTTTAATATTCAGCACAGGGTATATAAATGGAGAGACCACAAAACCCATTCCCAGAACTGCAATCTTGGGGTAGCCAGCACAGCATTAAATCCAGTAAGTTTCCATATCTTTGCAGCTCATTAATTCCAGCACGGCAAAACTGCAGCTTGCTAACTTCAGCATGTCAAGGCTGTGACTTGTTAGCTCTGGCACATCAAAGCTCACAGCTGCACCGAAGGCAGATGTTTCTGCTCAGGCCACTAAGGCCTATCACTCAAGGTCTGCTTTTCTTGGGCATATTCACAGTCTCCTAGCCTACCAGGCTGAGAAGGTCAGTTTCCCTTTTTTTTTTTTTTTAAGCTGGCAGTACTAGTTGTTGTTGGTGTGCACAAACTTAACTTGCTTTCCAAAATCCTGTTTAGGGCAAAGATTGGCCACATGACTATGTCTATCTCAAGTTGACTTACCCATATAAGTTCTTACCTGTCAGGACTAACCAGCCTTCTATAGCACAATCTTTCCCAGTCAGATTAAAGTCACAAAGAGCATATCAAAACCAAGCATGCACCTAACGCATTTCTTCAGAGCAATAAATAACTGATATGATAAATAGCTGAGCTTGCTGAAAGCGATCCTGTATGAAGGCAATCAATCTATTTAAGATACAAGGTCTAAACATTAAAAGTAGCAAAGTAATAATCAGGTGTCCAAATAAAGTTGAAATCAAAGTTGCCAACCGTGAGACAGTAGTGAAACAAAGACTCAAACCATCCTTGTTTCTGTTCTCTGTCTCTCTTCCTTTTTGGTAGTCCGTCCGTAGCTTTGGCCATGCGATCTTTAACTACTCCTGAATGATCAATATAAAAGCAAAATTCTTTATTTAAGAGCTTCACTAAACTGTAGAAGGTCTAGTTTTCCTAAATTAATAAATTGTTGGTGTAATTTTAATAAGTCAAAAGATAAATTTTCATGGCTCTAAACACCTTGTAAGTTGAAAATGCACATTCTCTCAATTATATATAGCATCATAAAAATTTTTGGCCACAGATCAAAGGCCACCACCTCACACAGACCAGTTTGAACCCTCTTACTGAAAGCTGTCCTTCCCCTTCGATTCACTCTTCCCCCTTTGCATAGTCCTCTGTTCTTTATCCCCTGTTAGCAGGTAAGTGTCAATGGTGACAGCAACTTGTTTATGCAATATTTTAGCTGCTAAGTCAGTCTGTAAAACAAAGAGTAGCATCCATTAAGTACCAAACCTCCATTGAAATTCAGCTCAGGAACTAGGGCAGAGGCTACCTCACAGATAGGTGTAGAGCTTTGGGGAGAAGACTGTCCTGGAGGGATAGCTGTGGAGGCATGGGTACAGCAGGCTGGGGAATAAAGAAAATTAACCCTGGCCATTGCAAGGTTCAAGAGTCAGGTAGACAAGGAAACTACCCAGTTAGAGGGAAGGTGTGGTCAGAGGAAGAGGTCAGACCTAGGGTGTGGAGAATGGAGATGGAGATGGGCAGTTTAATATTTCAGAAACAAGGGGAGAAACAGCTTTATGAGTCTGGATGCCAGAGTCCAAACACTGCCTAGCCAAGCACTAAGGCTTTGGCAAAGAACAAGTAGATGGACGATCGTGAGTACAATTTGTGACTTTAGAGTAAGATTAAATCAACTGTGAACTGATGGGACATACTCATAAATGGCCAGAACTCTGGGTGGCTTCCTCTTGCAATGCATATTCTGTGGTTCTCAGAGGGAGCTAGGGCTAAAGTTGGTGTTCCTTATAAGGAGAATGGTCCTTGCCAGGTGGTCAGTATCACTGGAGAATCTCACACAGCGTTTTTTAACGGAAGGAAGTTGGGTGATAACTTCAAGAATGTTACCACACCAAGACAGCTGGAGGGGCAAATTAGCATGCACTGACTACTGGGGATGTTGCTCAGTTAGTAGAGTGCTCCCTGGCATATATAAGATCCTTGGTTTTATCCACAGAACCACATAAAAACAGGTAATCTTGGTACTAAGGAGAGGGATCAATTCAAGGTTACCCATAGCTACACAATGAGTTCAAGGCCTACAATACATAAGAAGACAGTCTCATTAAAAATGCAACAAATATTTGTTAGAATATTATAACCAGCATATCTCTTAATCACTCAGAGATGGAAAGAAGAAGATATTTCAAGGCAAATGCAAATTTAAACAAAGTCTATCCACAAATCCAGCCCTACAAAAAGTACTAGAAAGAAAACTGTAACCCAAAGATCAACCTTGAGTAGCCATTTTCATATTGAAAAGAATAAACTTTCAACCAAAATTTATTAGAAGAGACATGGAAGGACATTTCATATAAATCAAAGAAAAAAAAAGAAAAAACTACCACAATGTTATCTTGATCATGAACATGTATGCCCCAAACATAAAGGCACTCACATTTGTAAAAGAAATCTTGCCAAAATTTAAATCTCACATCAAACACCACACATTAACAGTGGGAAAATTTAACACAGACTCACCAACTGACAAGTCATCCAGACAATATTAAGTAAAGAAATAATGAAACTAACAGATACTATGAGTCTAATGCAACTATCAGACATCTATAGAATGTTTCATCTTAAAACAAAATATGCATTCTGTTCTGCACCTCATGAATACTTCTCCAAAATATATCATATAGATGGTCACAAAGCAAGCCTCAAAAGATACAATTCAATGGCAAAAATATCTTGAACTTATTAGACTACCATGGATTAAGCAAAATTTCAATAAAAAAAAAAAACACAAGAAAGCCTACACTCTCATAGAAAGTTAACAACTTTCTGCACAATTATCTCTGGGTCAAGAAAGTAATGAAAATAAAATATAAAAACATTCTAGAATGCAATGAAAGCTAAGGTAGAGCGTACTCAACTTTATGTGACACAATGAACACAATGCTAAGAGGAAACTCTGTACTAGTTTGTGCCTCTATAAAGAAATTAGAAAATTCTCATGCCAGTAACTTAAAAGAACACCTTACAGCTCTAGAGAAAAGGATGCAAGTACACCAAACAAGAATTGAAATTATGAAATTATCAAAATCAGGGCTGAAATCACTTAGTTAAAAACAAAGAAATATTTTTAAAGAACCAATGATACCAAGAGCTAGTTATCTGAGAAACTAAGCAAGATAGACAAACTTTTAACCAAACTAACCAAAAGACAAATAGTATCCAAATAAAGAAAATCAGAAATGAAAAGAGAGAGATAACAACAGACACTGAGAAAATTCAAAGCACTTAAGGTCTTATTTTAAAAGCCTATATTCAACAAATATTAATAAAAAATGTTAACACTCAACCAGAGTTAAATCAGGTAAACTCCTTAAACACCCACATAAACCCTAAAAACGAGGAGTCATTAAAAGTACATAGACAGAAACCAGAAGGATCCTATCCTATCCTAGAATAGTACTTGCCCCCTGCCTCCTGAGGGATCAAGGCAGGTCCCACGTAGCAGAAGTGGTGGTCTCACCAATGGTCTCAGGTGTATCAGCACTCCTGGGACACCAGCTCTCTCCCAGCATGATCCATGCAGAACCTGTTGTTCTTTTCTTGTTGAGAATAATTTTCAATATTCTGTCCTCTTATTCCACATTAATTTGAGAATTGCTCTTTCTACATATATGAAAAATGGAGTTGTACCTTTGAGGCCTACTTCAAATTCTTTCTTCAGACATTTCAAGTTCACTTGATTGGGTAGAGTAACCCCAAGATATTTTGTATTATTTGTGAATATTGTGAAGGCTGTCAATTCCCAAATTACTTTCTCAGCCCATTTATCCTTTGAATAGAGAAAAGACTACTGATTTTTTTGAGTTAATATTATATCTATATACTTTGTTGAAGCTGTTTATAGGGATAAGGAATTCTCTGGTGGAATGTTGGGGGTCACTCAATGTTGGGGGTATGCCATAATATCATCTGAAAATAGTGATATTTTGACTTCTTTAGTTCCAAATTTTATCTTTTTAACCTCCTATTGTTGTTTAATTGTTCTAGCTACAGTGTCAAGTATAACATTCAATATAGAGAGTGGGCAGCCTTGTCTAGCTACTAATTTTAGGATGACTGCTGCAAGTTTTTCTGCATTCAGTTTGAGGTAGGCTACTAGATTGCTGTATACTCACTTTAGTATTTTTAGGTATGGCCTTGAATTCCTGACCTTTTGAAGACTTTTATCATGAAGGGTTGTTGAACTTTATCAAATCAAAACAAGCCTGAGATTCCACCTCACACCAGTCAGAATGGCTAAGAACAAAAACTCCAGCAACAGCAGATGCTGGGGGATGTGGAGAAAGAGGAACACTCCTTTATTATTGGTGGGATTGTAGACTGGTACAACCATTCTGGAAATCAGTCTGGAGGTTCCTCAGAAAAACACACATGGTATGTACTCATTGATAAGTGGATATTAGCCCAAATGCTCGAATTACCCTAGATGTACAGAACACATGAAACTCAAGAAGGATGACCAAAATGAGAATGCTTCACTCCTTCTTTAAAAGGGGAACAAGAATACCCTTGGGAGGGAATAGGGAGGCAAAGTTTAGAACAGAAGCTGAAGGAACGTTCATTCAGAGCCTGCCCCACATGTGGCCCATACATATACAGCCACCAAACTAGATACCTAAGAATGGGCAAAGAAGGGTAGGCTGTCAGGAACCAGATATAGATCTCTTCTGAGAGACACAGTCAGAATATGGCAAATACATAGGCGAATGCCAGCAGCAAGCCATTGAACTGAGAACAGGACCCCCGTTGAAGGAATCAGAGAAAGGACTGAAAGAGCATAAAGGGGCTTGAGACCCCATATGAACAAAAACGCCAACCAACCAGAGCTTCCAGGGACTAAGCCACTACCCCAAGACTATACATGGACTGACCCTGGGCTCCAACTGCATAGCCTAGTAAGGGCACCAGAGGAATGGGAAGCCCGTGGTCCTGCCAAGACTGAACCCCCAGTGGACGGGATTGTTTGGGAGAAGGCGGTAATTGGGGGAGGATGGGGAGGGGAACACCCATATAGAAGGGGAGGAGGAGAGGTTAGGGGACGTTTGCCTGGAAAGCAGGAAAGAGAATTACAATTGAAATCTAAATAAGAAATGCCCAATTTAATAAAGCTGGAGAAAAAATATTTATTTTACATTTTAAAAAAAGAAACTATTACAGAACTATGAGCTATGTATTAGGTATATAGTATATAACTTTAATTTTGTTTTTTTTAAAATATAGAACAGAAGGTAATACAATAATTTCATGAGAATTCATTAATAACTTTTCACAGAAATTAGAGAGAATGTTATAAATACTCACAAAATAACAGTCTTAAATTTTAGGTAACTAAAATGTTTGTTATGTGGAACACATGTAGAACTTTCTGACGTAAAATGCCTTATAATAGTTGCATTTTACAAAAAGAAAATTGGCATGTCCAGATCCCTGGCAAATGTGTATAAATCCCAGAGGTCAAATAAGTACTTTCTCATTTCTCTTCTACTTACTGTATCATATTTACCTTTTGGTTTATACATTTTTTAAGAATCAGCCAGGTGGTGATGGTGGTCATACATACCTTTAATCCCAATGCTTAGGGGGCAGAGGCCAACCTGGGTTATTAAAGAGCAACTTCCAGGAGACCCAGGGTTATGAAAAGAAACCCTGTCTCAAATGTATATATATATATATATATATATATATATATATATATATGTGTGTGTGTGTGTGTGTGTGTGTGTGTGTGTGTGTGTGTGTGTTTTAAAAAATAAAAATAAAAGAAACTTGTCACACGAAGTAATCATGACATTACATATTAATAGAAGTTACTTTCAAATATTTTGATTGCTTTAATATTGACATTTTATTAACTTGGGGAAAGTAATTATTGTCCCTGATGCCATTTTGTTTTTCTAAGATCTAGCTATGTTGGCCTGTCTGTCCTGGCACAGAATGTGAGCCAGACTGAATTTTAAAGTCAAAAATCTTTTTGACCCAGGGTGCTAAGTGTTAACATTGTGGGTAGGAACCATCAAGCTTTTTACTAGCCCCCTTGTAGTGGTTTTAACTTACCGTATGTGCTTCAGCATAAGAAAATTTTATTGCCCCTCGGTTACTGTGATTCATTTGTTTTTCAATAAAGCTTGGGGATTATGTTGATATTGAACACATTAACAAGAAAAAGAGCATAATATAGTTATAAGTGATACATTTTATGTAACATTGGGAATCATTAGGAAAAGGAGACTCAAAGGTAGAGTGCAAAAATTAAACATTAAATTAATGAAGTGAAACAAACTGCTAAAATGAGCTAAGGCAAAGAAACTGATATGGTAGTTCATTGGATAGAGACAGTGCAAGGAAGACAAAGTTACTTTCACAGTTTATTTCTACAGGTGTCCTTTAGTATGGTTCTATTGCACTCTTTCTGGCCTTGATAATGAGAACACACTCCTTCCTTTTAATTTTTCATGTGGAAATTTCATCTACTGTTTTTAAGTAAAAGAATGAATGCCAAGATGTTTTGTTGTTGTTGTTGTTGTTTGTTTTTGTTTTTATGTACCTGCTGGCTTAATTTGTTTTTAACACAAAATTGTCAATATGACTGATAAATATAAATTATGCTGGCATGTAATTACGGTCTTATAAAGTTCACTTTGAGGATTACTTAGACACAAAACAAATATGGAGGCTGGCTCACTACAAGAGTGATTTAGTAATACTGATAAATCCAATAAAATAAAAATAAGGCTCTGTTTGGCCAGAGTCCTGGACCAGCAGAGGATCCCTGCCTCAGCAGCCTCTGTCCCCCAGGCCCTTGAGGAGGGGGAGCCCACGCCTGGCTGGAAGGGAACCTGAGGCAGAGCCGGAGGAGACCTCCAGCTGCCCCACCCTGCCCACATCCCCGGGTCATTCAGGAGGAAACTGTGGCACGGCCCCTGGCACTGGGGAGAGGAGGCCCAGGAGCAGCAGATCCACTGCTTCTGAGACACCGCACCTGAAGGGACCGACCGGATAAACAGTTCTCTGCACCCAAATCCCGTGGGAGGG
>NC_046172.1:72105921-72120747 GCF_011064425.1 Rattus rattus
ATCTGGTCGGTCCCTTCAGGTGCGGTGTGTCTCAGACGAGGGATCTGCTGCCCTGGCCCTCCCCACGGGCACCCCAGAGGCAGATACAGTATCCTCCTGGGCCAGGGATGGGCAAAGGTGGGCAGCGCAGGTCTCCTCCGCTCTGCTGCCTCAGGAGTGCCGGCCCGACCAGGGGGCCAGAACTCCCCTCCGGGGGGGCTGGGAGCAGAGAGCTGCTGAAGGCCTATGTTTCTCTTTTCATTTCTGATTTTTTACTCTCTCTGTATATACTCTCTCTGCACTCTGGTTAGTCTGGCTAAGGGTTTATCTATCTTTTTGATTTTCTCAAACAACCGACTACTCATTTTGTTGTTTTTACATAGTTTCTTTTGTTTCTATTTTGATAGTTACAGCCCTGTGTTTGATTATTTCATGCCATCTATTCCTCTTGGGTGTATTTGCTTCTTTTTGTTCTAGGGCATTTATGTGTGCTGTCAAGATGTTAATTTATGCTCTCTTAAATTTCTTTTTTGAGGCAATCAGAGCTATGAGTTTTTCTCTTAGCACTGCTCTCATTGTGTTCCCTTAGGCTTGGGTATGCTGTGCCTTTCTTTTCATTACATTCTAAAAAAGTATTTAAGATTTTTCTTTATTTCTTCCTTGACCAATGTATCTTTGATTTGAGCACTGTTTAACTTCCATGTGTATGTAGGCTTTATGTTGATTTCTTTGTTATTGAAGAAGAGCCTTAGTCCATGGTGATCTGATAGGATGCATGGGATTATTTCAATCTTCTTATATCTATCTATTCAGGATGTTTTATGACCAATTATATGATCAATTTTGTAGAAGGAACCATGAGGTGCTGAGAGGAGGCATATTCTTTCATTTTAGGATGAAATGTTCTATAAATATCCGTTAAATCCATTTGTTTCATTTCGTCTGTTAGTTTCTCTATATCTCTGTTATGTGTCTGTTTCCATGATCTGTCCATTGGTGTGAGTGAGGTGTTAAAATCTTCCACTATTATTGTGTTAGGTACAATGTGTGCTTTGAGCTTTAGTAAGGTTCCTTTTATGAATGTGGGTGCCTTTGTATTTGGAACATAGTTATTCAGAATTGAGAGGTGATCTTGCTGGATTTTTCCTTTGATGAATATGAAGTGCCCTTCCTTTTTTTTTTTGATACCTTTTGTTTGAAAGTCGATTTTATTCAATATTAGAATGCTTACTCCAGCTTGTTTCTTGGGACCATTGGCTTTAAAATTGTTTTCCAGCCTTTTAATCTGTGGTAGTGTCTGCATTTGTCATTGAGGTATGTTTCCCATATGCAGCAAAATTCTGGATCCTTTTTACATATCCAGTCTGTTAGTGTAGGTCTTTTTATTGGGAAATTGAGTCAATTGATATTAAAAGATATTAAGGAATAGTGATTCTTCCTTCCTGTTATTTTTGTTGTTAGTGGTGGAATTATGTTTGTGTGGCTCTCTTCTGTTGGGTTCATTGCAAGGAAATTGTATTCTTCCTTTTCTCTAGGGTATATTTTTTTCTCCTTGTATTGGAGTTTTATATCTATTATTCTTTTTAGGGCTGAATTTGTGGAAAGACATTGTGTAAGTTTGGTTTTGTCATGGAATATCTTGGTTTTTCCATCTATGTTAATTGAGAGTTTTGCTGATATAGTAGCCTGGACTGGCATTTGTGTTCTTTTACGGTCTGTGTGACATCTGCCCAGGATTTTCTCATTTTCATAGTCTCTGGTGAGAAGTCTGGTGTAATTTTCTTATGTGTGCCTTTATATGTTACTTGACCTTTTTCCCTTACTGCTTTTAATATCCTTTCTTTGTTTTGTACATTTGGTGCTTTGTTTATTATGTGATAGGAGCAATTTCTTTTCTGATCCAAACTATTTGGAGTTCTGTAGGCTTCTTTGATGTTTATGGACATCTCGTTCTTTGGTTAGGAAGTTTTTTTATATAATTTACTGACCCTGTAAGTTGGGAGTCTTCACTTTCTTCTCTACATATTATTCTTATATTTGATCCTCTCATTGTGTCCTGGACTTCTTGAATGATTTGTGTTAAGTGCTTTTTGCATTTTAGAATTTTTTGATGGTTGTGTCAATATTTTCTATGGTATCTGCTGCCCTGAGATTCTCTCTTCTATCTCCTGTAAGCTTTTGGTTATGCTTGTGCCAATGACTCCCTATCTCTTTCCTATGTTTTCTAACTGTAGGTTGTCTCTCTTTGGGACTTCTTTATTGATTCTGATTTAATGCTATTTCAATTTTTAAATCCTGAATGATTTTGATTAATCCCTTCACTTGTTTTTTTTTTCCCTATAAGTCTTTAAGGGATTTTGGTTTTCCTCTTTAAGTGCTTCTACTTGTTTACCTGTGTTGGCCTGTATTTCTCTAAGGGAGTTATTTATGTTCTTCTTATAGTCCTCTATCATCATCATGAGATGTGATTGTAAATCCAACTCTTGCTTTTCCAGTGTGTTTGGATATCCAGTATTTGCTTTTGTGAGTGAACTGGGCACTGATGATTTCAAGTAGTATTGGTTTCAGTTGCTTTAGGTTCTTGTGCTTGCCTCTTGCCATCAGGTTGTCTCTGCTGTTAGCTTCTCTTGCTGTCTCTGACAATGTCTTTACCCTCCTGTAAGTCTGTGTGTCAGCAATCTTGTAGACGTGTTTTCTTTCAGCTGGATCTGGGTACAGAGATCTGTGGAACCATGTCAGCCCTGTGGGCAGAAACACGAAGTGTAACGTCCCAGACTTCTCCTGCATTTTTGTGTTCTGAGGTCATCAGCAGGGTCACTATAAGCAGAAGAGTTATTCTTACCTCTGTTCTCCAGTGTGTTGGTAGTCCTGGCCTCTGAATTCCAGTTCTTGTTGCAGACAGAAACCCAAAGAGGCTTGCCCCTTACGGCTCTTATGCTCATGTGTGCAGAATGCAGGCAGGTTACTCTTGTGCCAGGAATGTGAGCAGAAGTGATGATTCCACTGAGTGCTCAGGGTTGTCTATACTTCTGAGGGTCCAGCTCTTTCCCCTATGGATTTCGGTACAGAGAGCTGTAGGACCAGTTAAGCTCAGGGCTCAGGAAGGAATTAGAAGTGTTCTGTCGGGTTGGGGATTTAGCTCAGTGGTAGAGCGCTTGCCCAGGAAGCCAAGGCCTGAGTTCGGTCCCCAGCTCCAAAAAAAAAAAAAAAAAAAAAAAAAAAAAAAGAAGTGTTCTGTCCCAGACTGCTCATGGTTTTGTGTGTCCTGGGGGGTCCAGGTGGGTCACTCAGAGCAGAAAAGTTAGTGTTACTTCTGCTTTCAGGGGTGTCAGAGATCCTGTTGATTGTCTTTCAGCTCAAAATTCATGATTTCTTGTTCTTTGATTATGACACACACAAAAACACACACACACACACACACACACACACACACACACACACACCCTGATATTTTCGAACCAGTATTCAGTTTCACTTGCTCATTTTATTAGCTGATGATTGTGAGGGAGGAATCTACCTCCAGTGGGATTCAAAGCAAATAATATGTAACTTGCTACCTAATAATAGACCATCATTTTCTAAAATCAATAACTGGAACCTCTGTTTAATTTTTTTCTGAAGATTAACATTTGATGTAAACCTTGATTGTTTTCCAGAGCAGGTAAGTAGTAAAGAAACAAAGTGTTAAAACGTATGCTTCTGGACAGATGTGAATGTGCAGAGATCTGAGTATGAAGATGCAGATGCTAGTTTGTGTGCCTATGTGTGTTACTGATTTAATTCATTCAGATACTGCTCCAAAGACATAATGAAAATATTGATTTAACTTCAAAGAATCATCTTCTCTTTTAAAAATGAGAATTTCAAGCTGAATAATGTTTAAACTACTATGCATTTCCATATTAATTGTGTTAGATTAGTACATCATATGGAAGTTTTCTTTTTTTTTTCCATCTTTATTAAGTTGGGCATTTCTTATTTACATTTCAGATGTTATTCCCTTTCCCGGTTTCCAGGCCAACACCCCCCTAACCCTTCCCATTCCTCTTCTATATGAGTGTTCCCCTCCCCATCCTCCCCCATTACTATCCTTCCCCCAAGAATCTCATTCACTGGGGGCCCAGCCTTGGCAGGACCAAGGGCTTTCCCTTCCACTGGTGCCCTTACTAGACTATTCATTGTTACCTACGCAGTTGGAGCCCAGGGTAAGTCCAAGTATAATCTTTGGGCAGTGAGTTAGTACCTGGAAGCTCTGGTTGGTTGGCATTATTGTTCATATGGGGTCTCAAGCCCCTTCAGCTCTTTCAGTCCTTTCTCTGATTCCTTCAATTAGGGTTCTGTTCTCAGTTCAGTGGTTTGCTGCTGACATTCACCTCTATATTTGACATATTCTGGCTGTGTCTTTCAGGAGAGATATACATCTGGTTCCTGTCAGCCTGCACTTCTTTGATTCATCCATATTATCTAGTTTTGGTGGCTGTATATGTATGGGCCACATGTGGTGCAGGCTCTGAATGGGTTTTCCTTCAGTCTCTGTTCTAAACTTTGCCTCCCTATCCCCTCCTAAGGATATTCTTGCTCCCCTTTTAAAGATGTTATCCAGAGCTATCTGATAGGAAAATAAACTAGTGGTTCTTCATACTGTTGAAAATTATTAGGTTGAAATTAACCTAGTAATGTCCCTCTAGTTCTGCATCTTTCCTTCCAGTCTAGATTCTTTTTCATTCACTCCATATAGTCCTTTGTTCTGTCTTCCATATGACCACTATGAATAACTCTTTTGAAGTTCATTGTCTCTTACGACATTAATTATTAATTACTTAGTATGGCCATTCTGGTATCTTTTCATTTCTAAGTAAAAAAGTCCCATATGATTTCTTAATTAGATAAAATATTAGTCTTCTCTTATTTAATCCATATAAGAGATGGAGAGATTAATTACTATTTGGATTAGAATTTCCATCCTAGTATTGATTTATTCACCCAGCTATCTTACCCCTTTGCCATATATGTACTCTCTCCATTCAACTATATTTATAATTCCTTCCAATTCTATCCCTTCACTTCTAGGTTTCATATATATGTGTGTGTATATATATATATCATATATTTTATATATATATAATATATATATGATATATATTCAATTTTTAACTTTGAATAACCATAATTTTATTCAAAAAACAACTGCAGGCTGATAGTAAGAAATGCTCAGTGGTTTAAAACACTTACTAAAAAGTTTGAAAAAGCTGTTTGATCCCTATGAGGCCCATATGGTAGATGAAAAAAACAAACTACCATAAATTGTCCTCTACTTTCCACAAATGTTCCACAGCATTCACATGTCAACTCACAAACTCACCCATTTATAAATACTCACTGAATCAATTGAATAAAATGATAAATATCATGAAAATATAATCAGATCATATTACTGATATTATTCATTTAAATATACATTTTCCATGTTGAATTGAACATCTGCATATAGGTTTTTAATATTTGGTTATATTTCTCTATCATGGACTTAGTCCATAAATGCCATGTAGTTTATTTTACTTGTAACTCTAGTGCTCAATACAGCTTACATTATGCAGGAATGTATGTGTAAATTCTTAAAAGAAGAAATCATTGTGCAGTTGCTGAAAGAATAAAAAGTTAATTTCATATCCAATTCAAATGTTTGAGTTTATATAAGAATTCATTGACTCAAAAAGTTTTCAAATTGAATGATCTAACAAAGTATATAAACTTTCACTTAGTAGATAATGAAACAAAGAGGAAAACAATATGAGAAAATGGCTATTCATAATTCAATAATTCAGTAAACTGGTAAATGCTTCTTTATTATAAGGTTCATACAATCTTCCAAATTAGGTGTTCCACAAATATCTAGGTGGTCTATTCACTCTTCATACTGTGATTCATAAGAAATTGCAGTTGTAAGTATCAAATCCTGCATTTTACATATAAAGTATAGTGAGTGGAATTTCACATTGGTATGGAGAAAAGCTGAAAGGA
Source organism: Rattus rattus (assembly GCF_011064425.1). Taxonomy (NCBI): domain Eukaryota; kingdom Metazoa; phylum Chordata; class Mammalia; order Rodentia; family Muridae; genus Rattus; species Rattus rattus. The sequence goes on from NC_046172.1 coordinate 72,111,922, forward strand.
GAAAATTGGCTGATCATGGAACTAACATATTCAGTGCCCAGGGTCGACCAGTTTCAGAATAATTTGAGAACATGGAACCTATATAATCTTCAATAATTCTCTGTGATTCTGATCCCTGTTTACCATCACAATTTTTATTCTCATTTTAAGATACTTAGAAGTTATCCTTGGTAGGAGAGAAAGAACAATTATAATGTTAAAAAGGAAAGAATAATATTACCAGAAATAATAGTTCTAAACAGGAATTTTAGAAGTCCCGAACTTTTCTAGTGATAATGACAATAAGGAACAAAGAAACTAGTAGATATGTAGGAGTGCTTTCAGAAAAAACAAACAAACAAACAAACAAAAACCTAGTTCATATGGTGACAGAAATGGATATACAATGTTGTAGCTGACTCAGGGATTAATGCTTGCAAGAGAAAAACATTACGATGCTTTTATTAAAAGAACTATCCATTCATTGCATGTGGACAACTAACCAACAGGAATATATTACTTCTTTCCCCCTTAACTACATAACTGGAAAAAACAACAACATAAAGATGTCTATGAGAATTAAATTATATTAATGTATATTTATTTTATTTTATATGCATATTGTGAACCTGAATATATGTATGAGTAACACATGTTTTCCTAGTACATGGCAGAGGACAGAAATGGCTTTAGATCTCTTGGATACGGGTTTACAGATAGTTGTAAGCTGCCATGTCAATGTTGGGAACCAAATCTGAAACTTATGCAAGAGCAGTAAGTGCTCTTAACTGTTGAGCCAGATAGCCTGAGAATTAACTGTTTTAAATGTGAAGGAAAAATTATCTTTTAAAGAATGAGTATAATAAAATTTAGCCATCATCATCATCATCATCATCATCATCATCATCATCCATGTCAATATTTTCTCCCATGCATAGAACTCACAAAAATGATTGAATTTATGGGAACAGGGTAGCTCTATTGTAATTCTCCAGTTTTTTTCTTCCTTCCTTCCTTCCTTCCTTCCTTCCTTCCTTCCTTCCTTCCTTTCTTTTCTTTCTTTCTTTTCTTTCTTTTCTTTTCTTTCTTCTTTCTTCTTTTCTTTCTTTTCTTTTTTCAATTTCCATTCTTATTAGTCATGTAACAGTCTAGGATGAGATTCCACAAAAACTTCCTGTAGACACAGTCTAGGCTGTTTCAGTAAGGGACTTTTATGAGTCATTTTTTTCTCATACATTTCATTTGTCTTCTGAACAGCAGTAGGTATTGAGGTAAGCTATGAGAACTAGAGCGATATTTTAGTTATGTGAATCATATCTATACTTCAATTTGATTTCCTATGGAGAAATTTCCCTAGATATTTCTAAAGTACCTCTATTCTCTTGGTAGCAAGAGATCATTATAACAATAAAGTGAGAAGGTCTGCCTCTTCATAGAGTGTTTTATAGCTGACTAGTATGAGTCATTATAAGGAATTGTTCAGAAAGATATTGGGCATATCAAAGAATCACTTTTATGAATAAATGATTAATAAGAAAATATTAATATTAGTTGCATGCATTTATAATATGGCTGTACACAATAAGCAAGTGCTTGTGGATTAGTTGGAATTACCTATTGATAGTAAGTTCAGTAGATATTACTTTAGGCAGCCTGGGAAAACAGGATATTTCAATTCTAGGAACCTGATCAAATGTTCTTACCTGATTACATCTGAAATCCTAAGCAATATTTGTTGGTAGCAATGTAGAACCTATAAAATGAACTTTAAAAAATTTAGTGGTTCAATAATGAAATGTGCTGTTGTACATAGTCCCAAGCTGTTTTAGTCCTGAGATGGTCACAGACAATATACAAACACATCTCAAGGATATCATAGTAATGACTCTCACATTTTTCAATAAGATGGAGATATGCTCTACTTTCTTCTCTGCTTATTTTATTATTCTATAATTAGATAAAGAAAGAACATAGGAAGTAAGAAACATATCCTCTCTATATTTTCATCTATTTTCTTCCTTTGTAACTTCATCTGTTACCTAGGAATTACATGCTTTATATATGCAAACAATTCATGGCTGAAAATTCCAACATTTATATTTCTAGTTTTCATTTCCAATTTAATATTTACTACTATTAGGTATAGAACATTTCATTATCTTTGATTTAAATGAGAATAATAAAAGGAATCATGTTTTCAGGTCATATTGTTTTAGTTGTCAGAATATTATATATTGAGTATTCTGAAAATTGTACATGTCACCATTATCTGTTAGATACCATTCAATCAATATCTAACTGTGGAATCACTTCAATAACGATGATGCTCTCTTAACACTGTATAGAGACACATTGAAGGACTATAGCAGCAATTTTTAAAGTTCCATTGATGTTAATTTCCATTAATATAACTTTCTGTTTTTCTCATCCCAAATTATGTTGTTTCAATATATTGCTCAATTCAAATAGCAAAAAAGCATCTTTGATTCCATCTTCCTATTGTTCACAATGTACATTACACCAACAATTCCTATCAATTCTATATCCAAAATACCCACTGTGAGTTATTTAGTAAATGTCCATTAGTTTCATCTAAGACCTTTTCATCTTTCTCTATAATAATTATTCTCTTTTCTTTGTTTTTTCTTTTTCCTGTAATATAAATCTTTTTTGCATATAATGTCAATAAACATTTAGATAAAACCAAAACATAAATATGATTGTAAAATGATCATGTTAACCATGACTATGATGTGTAGTAAAAAGCTTTTATGCTTCTCTCTCAGTTTTATCCTTTGGGAACTACAAATCACCTTACAAAAGATGACTAGACAAGAAATAAGATGGATTTAGTCACTAGTTATGAAATCTCAAAAAAAATGTGACTCAAGGACACATTTAGAATCAGGCTTTTATACCATCTTCATAGAGGAAGGGGATGTTGAAAAAGAGCACTTACAGGAAACCCAATGACATCTTAATGGGGGAAGGAGGATAAACAAAGGGCACTTATGGGAAAGCAAATGACTGTTAGGAACAATAAATAGATCTTTAGGAGAATAGATAAGATATAATAGTTTTATGGCAAATCTATTTAGGAGTGATATGGAAAATTCTCATTTCAGGTGATAAGATTCCATCTTCTCTATTTGATGAGGGAAGGGTATTTATGCAATTGAGTTCATTTGCATTTTTCTTAAAAGATCTGGTAGATAGGAGGTTTCAGAAACTCAGCAATCTCATGCTCAATATTACTGTTATGCTACATTATAATATTCTGAATCTCTTTATTTGCTACATGGTAATCTCCACACAGAAGCCTTCACAGGGAAAAGTACATAATTTCCATCACAGGCAATTTTTGAACACAGTGGCTTTGTAATGCCTCTGTTATCTTCCATTCATTATTAAATTAAAATAAAAAATGGATCCTGGTTCCTGTTGATCTTGTTCCTGTCTCCTTGTCTACTTCTAAACTTCGTATTATATCCTTAACCCCCCACATTAATGTTTTAGAATTTTTTCCAGACAACACAAATTTATTTTCTACTGTTAGTATATAATAAAACCAATTTTCTATGAGAATCTCATTTTTGATCAATAAATTGAAATCATTTAATTTCTCTTTTTCCTTTTTATCTGTAGATCTCTTCTAAACATCTTATCTATCATCTATGTACCTAACTACCTATCTACCTACCAACCAATCTATTTACCTACCTACCTCATTTGAGTGCAATTCTGGTTACATATGAAATCAACTAAAACCCAAAGCAACTGTGAAAGCATGTAGCAGAACTTTTTGACTATATCCTTTGAGGTCAGAAGATCAAGCCTAAATATGTGCCTTACCTTCTAGAAACAGCTCGAATGAAAAGCATGAACAAAGGTAACTTTTGATTTTTTTTTCCTGCTTTCACTCATACTTGCAACTTCACTTATTCTGTGGCTGAGGCATTCTTTCATCACTATTAGTGTTAACTTCTTCCAATTACATTAGAAGTCGAATGGAGACAAAAGACCAGCTATTCTCCAGGCTTCCTCTATACTGCTACCACCAAACTGGAACTGCTGAGACATCCAGGCTTGTGGACTGAACAATGACTAAATTTGTAGTCTTTCCATCTTGAGAAAGCATCATTTGATTACACAGCTTACAACTTGTATGCCACTCTAATAAATCACACATACACACACACACACACACACACATATATATACACACACACATATACAGCTATTTATATATACATATGTATGCATATGTACACATATATGTACTTATGCACATACACGCTAGATTTATTATTCATGTATAATGACATATATTAATATATATTCATATATAAGTATATACACATACATATGCTTACTTAATTAGAATGGCTATATACACATATATAATAATGTATTATATTGAGTGATAAAACATAGTGAACCTTGAATAATGTGCCTGTGTGTGTGTGTGTTGCTCTCCTTTCTGTTTCTATTTCTTGTTTTCTTTTACTTTTGCCTCTTTTCCTTCATTTTCTCTTGCTGATTACCTTTAATAATAATCGTTTTGTTTCTGTAAATATGCATTTTCATTTTCTATAATGTTTAGAATGAAACAAGTATGCAGCTAGTCATCCAGGCTTTCAACTAAATACCTCTTCAGCAGACTGTGCAAGGTATATTGTGAATAAAATTTAAGAGATGACTTAGTTAACATCAAGTAGTGGATTTAATGAAAAATTAATGACATGAAATAAATTTTAAAGATGAAAATGCATATGGAAAAAGTGCTAAATATACATATGTACACATGTACATACATATACTCATATGTGCTAGATTTATTATATATGCATAATGGCATATGTAAGCATATACATGCACATATTACTATATATATACATTTAGATATGTATCTGTATACATATAAATGCTTGCTTAGTCTGTGTGACAATAGAAAGCTTGCTGTGTAAGCCTCATAAACTGAGTTCATTCCCTGAGCTTAATATAAAGATGGAAGGAGAGAAATGACCTTCACAGAAATATCTTCTGACTTCTACATGCATGTTATGGTACTCAGGCACCCACATATATACAGACTACAGAGATAGGAAATAACCTTTTAAAATGTTGAATATCAGTTTACTACATAACTAATTCATAGAAAATGGTAAAAATTTGTTAAAAGTATACTTAAAAAAAGTTCACATCTAGTTTCTTTCCAGAGAAATTTGATTGAATGAAATTAGGCTTTTAAAATGTTTTTTCTACTTTTGAAAAGATTATAGTCTTTTTCAATTTTGACAGTGTATTAGTAAATTGAATTGGACTTATCCTGTATTTAAAATTCAAAATGGAAAAACAGAGACAAGACAGAAAAAATAATACATTTACTTTTTGAGGGTTTGAGTCCTAAACCTATGGAGATCTATTTGCTTGCCAACCTTTAGTGATATCCTTTTTCTTTTCTTCTCAAAGCCAAATGTAACAGATTGTAATGTCAAATATTTGAATAACAGTAGATCACTGATTCTCCTGGCCCTATAGGTCTCTCCCCTATCTCTACACAAATGACCTTGGTCTTCCTCCAGTAACTGCCTCCTATCTCTCACCCACTTGTGCCCTTCTTCTGCCTCCAGTGACTATTTTGTTTCCTGTTATAAGTGGATTTGAGCATCCTTGCTTGGGCCTCCTGCTTGTTTAACTTCTTTGGGTTTGTGTGGTATATCATGGGTATTCTGTGCTTTATGACTAATATCGACTAATCATTGAGCACATATTTGGCATGTCATTTTGAGTCTGGGTTATCCCAGTCAGGGTAATATTCTCAAGTTCTATCCATTTGCCTGTAAAATTCATGATGTCCTCATTTCTAATATCTGCATAGATTTCCATTGTGAAATTGAAACACATTTTGTATCCATTCATGGGTTGAAGAACATCTGGGTGGTTTCTGGCTATAACAATAAAGCTTCTTTGAACATAGTTGAGCAAGTTTTCTGTGGTACAGTGGAGCATTTTTAGGTAGATGCCCAGGAACTGAAAAGCTGGGGCTTCATGTAGAAATATTTTCAATTTTTTCAGAAACTGCAAGATTGTCAGAGTTGTTGTATTTGTTTGTAGTCCCACCAGCAGTGAAGGCATGTTCCCCTTTCTCCACATACTTGCCACACAGAGATGGACTGAAAACCCTGGTTCATATGTAGCAGATGTTCAGCTCACTCTTCATATAGGGCCCCCAATATTGGAAGCTGAGTTGTGGTATCAGTTTACCTACAGGGTTGCCTTATCTGGCCTCTGGGAACGAATGTGCCTACTCTGCCAGACACTTGAAATGCCAAGGTAGGGGCATGCCCAGGATGATGCCCAGCCCCTCTTAGAGGGAAGGGAATGGGAACAGAAAATGGTCTCTTGAGGGGGACTTAGGGGGATAACATTTGGTATGTAAATAAATATAATATTAAAATTGTAGATTATTGACAAGATTCACAGCCAATTATTTTCTATTTGTGCCTCCTATCTTTATTTTTCCATATGCCAAGTATCTTTTATTCATTTATGGGGGGGGTCTCACTATTTAGCTGTGGCTATCCTAGAATTCACTGTGAAGACAAAACTGGTCTCCAATTTACCTGGATTCCTCTGACTTTGTTTCCCATGTGCTGGGTTTAATGGTGTTTGACATCTTATTCAACACAGATTATTGACTATTTTTAATACCACCACTCAGTGGATCTCTATATGTTGAGACTTATCTTGTCTACACATTGAATCCCTGTTTCAAAGTGAAAACAAAAACAAAAACCTTGGGGGTTGAAGAGAAGGCTTATCTGTTAAGCAAGCATACTGTTCTTGTGGAGGATCCAAGTAAGGTTACTAGCACTCCTGTGAGGAAGCACACAACTACCTGTAACTTCAGCTCTAGTGTGATGCCTTTGGCTTGATCAAGCACCTGCACTCATGTGCAAACATTAATTACACATGCATTCACATAGGCATGCATTAAGTAACAACGCCAAATTTTTTTATAAAGAGAATGTATCAGTTTATGCTACTCTTTCTTTAACTCAAAAGGAAAAGAATTTTATTTTGAGTGAATAAATAATCATTTACTGAAATGATGAGGAATGTGCATATTTGATGGCACTTCTTGCACAACCAATAGATATTACCTATCCTTTATAATCATCTTACAACTCAATCTTTTCAGAGAAAGTAAACTTGATTGTTTAAGTTCACTAGGTACCTTCATTTCCTGTGCTGAGATAGAATAATGTAGAATACTAATGTATTTCTCAAAATAGAAAGCATTTCATGATTTTATAATTACTGAATCGGGTTTTCTTTGAAGAAGTTGACCCCCAAAAGAATCACAGAATAACTATTTTATAGCTTAATCATTATTTATCATCATGGTTTTATATTTCCTTTCTTACTTATCACAAAAAACAGTTGTGACATGTGTCTCATGTTACTTGCAGCAAATGAGAAATTCTGACTCTGATTCAATACATGTTTGATTCCAGATAAGATTTTCCTCATTATTCATTTAAAAATGGTTTTACTGATCTTACTTCAACAGTAAGGTAGTCATGACAACCTTCTGAGTTCAGCATAACCCTTCTAGAGAAAGTACAATCTGTTTCATTTAGTGTTTTCTACTACACATTCAGCCAGTATAGGGTGAGAACTAGAGAAAAATAAAAATCTTTTTGCATGCATAAGCTGTTCTAAGAAAACTCTTACCCAAGGAGGAAGATGTTCTGCCTATTTTATGATTTTTTTCATAGTGAGAAATCAATCCTAAAAGTCTAAAATTACTAGTTTTATTCATTTCTTAAAAATTGGAGACAAAACTCTGATGTCTTTAGTCATCAGCTTTACAGTAAATCTTCAGTAAATTAAACTTCTTTAAGAAATAGAAATTGATAATATTGCACATTATTCAAAGAAAGAGCAAGTTAAATTCATTTGTTCTTTAATTTCAGTGAATAACTATCTCCTGGGATCTGGAAAATTGAAAGAAAATGGAGTATTTTTCACATTTAAAATATAGGTTGATTTTAATATAAAAGTCAAACTTTTCATTCAAAAGAACTGCTTTTGCTACCATATAGGATTCTTGTGAGGAAAAAGTATTGCTGTATCAAAGGTACTTGTGTTTTACTTAGTTGTTGTTTTGTTTTGTTTGTTATCAATAATAGTAGACATGGCAAAAGTTCATATTCCCATAATTGCTCTTAGCCAATCACATCAAATTGTTAGGTATATTTCCCATCAATGGGATGAGACTAAATCACCATTGTCAGGATGAATAAAAGAGGAAGACATCTTGATCAAATGTGTCTGATAGCATAGTTTGGGGCCTGATACATCTTTTTGCAGAAAAATTGTCTTGCTGAGCTATTTTTATTTGTTTAGTGCTCCCTGCAAGAGACAAAAAAAATTATTCTTTTTTTCTGACATTTATCTATGTACTATTAATAGAAACATAGCAAATAAGTGTAACTAGTAGAATATATAACCTCTTCCCTGACACAAAAATCCCTAACCTGAAAACAAATGTCCCTCTGTTAATGTCCTCTTGAAGGAAAAAAATTTAGTTAACAGATATAAGTAGGTTATATATTTTAAAAGAAACCAAAGGTAAAAAAGAGAGTTGCTTTAAGGGAGAAAGGGACATAATGGGTTTCCATAGGTGATTTTAAAGCTTTATGAATATTTATATAGTGAAATTAGAGTACCTTTTTCTTTTGGTCTCTGAAGGTTATACGGAAATCCTGCCTCGATTTTTGTTTCCACATCCAGGATCCAGGCCACCCCCACCTCTGACTCCCGAGGGTCAGGAGAGTT
>NC_046172.1:72120847-72270305 GCF_011064425.1 Rattus rattus
GAACCCAGGGCCTTGCACTTGCTAGGCGAGCTCTCTACCACTGAGCTAAATCCCCAACCCCCCCTTTTTTTTTTCTGGTTCTTTTATTCGGAGCTGGGGACTGAACCCACTCTCTATTTTTTCTTGGCATTTTGAGACAGGGTTTCACAGTATAGCTTTGACTGTTACTTAAACTCAGTCTGTAGACAAGGCTGGCTTCAAACTCAGAAAGGTCCATCTACCTTTGCCTCCCAAATGCTATGATTAAAGTGTTGTACCACCACTGCCTTGCTATATTTTTCTTTTTTAATTATTAATATTTTAATTTTTTAGATGAATCTTTGTTTGCATATGTAGCACATCCAGGTCTGATATGCATGAAAGAAAGAACATCAAATTCCCTGACAATTGATTTACAAATGATTATAAACTACCATCAGGATGATAAAAGTCAAACCAGGGTCCCCTGAAAGAGCAATCAGTGCTCCAAATAGTAAAGACAACTCTCCAGTCTCCAGTATATTTTTTCTTAGTTAAGAAAAGTAGCTACAATATCTTCAGAAAGTCCTTTCCTAATTGTGTGATTATGTGACCTGAAATTTTTTGGTTTTGTTTTGTTTGATAGTTGGTACTTTGTCTTTAGGAAGTTAAGGTGAACTCAAGCTTTGTGTCTTTCTTTCATTTTAAGCTGGAATAGAATGTAAACCTAAACTGTTTAGCAAAGAAGGAAACCATTATTAGATGAAAAGTTGAATGGAGGTCAATAAAAATCAAACAAACACCAAGCAAAAAGCAAGCAAACAAACAAACAAAAATATTTACAGGGTACAAAGATGGATCCCTAGTTAAGAACACTTGTTGCTCTTTCAGAAGACCTAGATTCATTTTCCAGCACCCACATCTGGCAGTGGCACAAAGCTAATTGTGGTTACAGTTCTAAGAGATCTAAGCCTCTTCTGGCTTCTGAGAGTATTAGGCATATGTCTTGGTTACTTCAGTCAGGATGATATTATCTAGTTCTATCCATTTGCCTGTGAATTTCGTGAATCATTGTTTTTAATAGCTGAGTAGTACTACATTGTGTAAATGTATCACATTTTCTGTATCCATTCCTCTGTCTAAGGACATCTGGCTTCTGGCTATTACAAATAAAGATGCTATAAACATAGTAGAGCATGTTTCCTTGTTGTTATATGTATATTCAGAGCATCTTTTGGGTATATGCCCCGGTGTGGTATAGCTGGGTCTTCAGGAAGAACTATTTCCAATATTGTAAGAAACTACCACATTAATTTCCAAAGTGGTTTTACCCACTTGCTGTTCCACCTTCAATGGAAGAATGTTCCTCGTTCTCCACATTCTCCCCAGCATCTGCTATTGCCTGAGTTATTTTTTTTTATCATAGCCATTCTTCTTGTTGTGAGGTGACATCGAGGCAACTTTGATTTGCATTTTTTTTCTGATGACTAAGAATATTGTACATTTCTTTAGGTTCTTCTCAGTCATTTGGGATTCCTCAGTTGAGAATTCTCTGTTTAGCTCTGCACCCTGTTTTAAAAAAAAAAAAAAAAGGAAACATTGTTAATTATTTATACAGAATAATGGCAGCTATACACCAATGCACACTAACATAAGTAATAGGATTGCCAGATATTTTGAATGAATTTTCCAGCTAGTCTCTTTTTTATTAATCATTTTATGTTATCCATTTACATTTCAAATGATATCCCCCTTCCTTTTTACCTCTCCATAACTCCACCATCCCATTTGCAATTTCCCCTTTTGTTTGTCTTTATAAGGGTGCGCCTCCACCCATTCACCCACTCCTGCCTCACCTCTCTAGCATCCCTCTATGACTGAGCATCAAGCCTCCCTCCTCTCCCATTGCATCATCTGCTATATATGTATCTGGGGTCCTGGATCCCTCCATGTATATTGATTTGTTCTTGATTTAGTCCATGGGACCTCTAAAAACATGATGGTTAAGTCAAATGTGCCCTCTGGAGGCCAGCTGACGTCAAACACCAGCCACTCTGAGGAGCAAAAAGACTGCCATGGTCCCTTCTTAATCTCAACTGACAAGTTGTGTGCTCTAGCCCTATCTTCAGTCCAGTGGTCTAAAGTCAAACTCAGAGGAGTCGTTACAGTCTGTCCCATCGTCAATGTCAAAATTAACACAAAACAGAGAACTAAGACACACAGACAAAGACTAACAGACATCCGTCTCCACATTGACAGACAAGATTATGCTGGAAATACAGATGGCCTGGAGGGCATGCAGATTTCTCCAATCCAGGAGAACTACAGAACTACTGTATCCTCACGGGTACACAGACGGGAATCTCCCAGGCATCCCTGGCATTCTCCCAGACCTCCTGGGATGTCTCCCAGGGCAGCATAATTGGTGAACCCCTGGCATGTCTACCGCTCACATTCGCAGTCTCTCCTGAGACTCAAGCCTCCATCTCTAGCAGAGACACGAGCGACTGCAAAACCAGAACTCATGTTTAATACATACCCATTTAGCTAAGTACAGATACATAAAGACACAGGCAACATCTACTCTCCAAGTAGGCTCGAGATGAGGTGGAAGCCATCCTGATGAGCCTCCAAATGAAAGAGATCCCTGAGCCCGGAGATCCCTCACTCAAGTCTTTGGGATGACATGATCCCAAGGACTCAGCATGGAACCATCCTTGCTGTAATCAAGGCTGAGGTTTATTGATAGGAACCAGTACTGGGGTCGAGACTTGTATTCCAACACAGGTGGAGGAGTTCAAACCCCAAGGCTGAGGCATTTGAAGAAGAAACCACAAATCAGGGGGGTTAGGGGATGACATCATTGGAAATGTCGAGAATACCTGTGAAAAATCACAAGGAGAAGCTTCCCATTTCAAGATTGTTTTAAGATTTAACGAACTTTTATGTTCAACTAGTTCCTGGGAGAGAGTTGCTGAACCGGCTGATGTAATCATCAGTTCTGTGGTCAGTCAAGTTCCTGGAACAGAGTCACTGAACTGACTAACCTACATTTTTGGCTCTACTCTCTTTGCTAGGGGGTCTGAATTTTTCCTGGTCCTTCACTACAATGTGGATGTTAGAAATTGAACCTGTGTCTTTGCAAGGTAGCAAAGTACTTTTAACTGCATACACTTTTAAAAATATTTTATTCCTAAGCTTCCAAATAATTTTTTAAGTTCCTTTTGAGGACTCCATAATTCACATCTTTTTTTAAAATATCCTATGTTACAAAATAGTTTCTAAGGTTCCCAAAAATATTGAACTTTTTCATTATAATAGAACATGACGCTTGAGTGTCAAGGCTGGGTGTTGTCATATGCAGCTGAGTCTCCAACCTGGAACTTGTGAGATGTCTCAGGAGTCCCCAGGGTATAGGCTGCTGCCAGCTGTGACCAGACATCTTTTTTTTATCACCTGTAGGTCTTTCTGCCTGGCATATAAATCATTATTACTATGACATATTGGTTCGGTAACATCATCTAATACAGTCAGAGGAACTGAAACCCCATATAAGATCTCAAAGGAGTTAAGGCTGAATCTGGAAGGGGTATTTCTTGCTCTGAAGAGAGCAAGAGGGAAGGAGTGCCACCCAGTCTGAGCCAGTCTCCATGGTTAATTTGGTCAGGGTCTCTTTTAGAGTTCTATTTATTTACTCTACCTGTCTTGAAGTTTGAGGTCTGTAGATATAATGTAATTTTCAATCGACCTCTAAATACATGGACACACCCTGGCTAACCTGGGCAACAAAAGCAGGGCCATTCTTTGACCTGATTACCTTGGACACTCCAAACTGGGGGAAGATTTATTCCAGTATTTTCTTGACGATTACCAAGGCCATCTCTTGCTTGGTGGGGAAAGCTTCTATCTATTCCTGAAAAGGTATCTACAAGCACTAGGAGATACTTGTAACCATATTTTCTCAGTGAAGTTTACTTTGACTTCTCACTGAACTTAGGTCTTTTTGCCCTGTTTGCTTGCTAGGCATTCACTTGCTGACATACCTTATACTTTTCTACTGTCTCTCTGGATAAAATCTTAAAGTCTATTATATATAACTTAACTATTTGGATAAGCTTCTTATCTCCTAAATGAGTCCATTTGTGTATTTGGCAAAGTGAGTCTTTGTTCTCTGGGGAGTATAGATTTCCCTCAAGTGTGCCATTGTGCTTCCTCTTCTAAGCAATTTGGGCCTTTTCTTCTGTTGTACATTCTAAGTGAGGCCACCCCTTAGTCCGATCCCAGTTCCCAGTGGCTGTCTCTTGCAGGCCTGCAACCAAGATAGGCTCCTGCATAGCTATTTCTTGAGCCATTTAATCTGCTTCGTTATTGGCCTATGACACTGAATCTGTTCCCTCCTGATGTCCTGGGCAATGAATAATACTCACAGTTGCTGACTTCTTCAGGGCATCCAAGAGATGGCAAAGGCATCTGCGCTGATGTGCTGAGGGGTAGAGGTTTGTCCATTCCTGATGACATTTGTGTCCACCATGGCAACACCCACTCATCTCTGACCTTCATGAAGAGAACTGTCCCTGACTGTAGACAAGGAAGCCTCGACTTTCAGCAGGAGTCAATCAATCAGTTGCAGAAGTCTTTCCTCCACCCATGGGTTTCTGCCAGTACAAGATTGCCCCCAACTGGTGGAGAATCTAGTCCATGTCAGCTCACCAGCGATCCCATCCTCTGGGACATTTTATTTAAAGGCAAAGCATTTTTGACCTTGAGGTACCCAGCTCAGGAAGAAGAAAGCAACTTTCCAGTACTGGTGCACTGAGACAGGGTCAGCCTGAGTCTTAAGCTCACATACACAGTCTGCAGATATGCATACACATGGCCTCACTCAGCCATTTTACCCCATGCAAGCCATATTGGAGAGCAAATTTCTCATGAGCAAGGGATAGGGGCTGTCAGGGATGACCATGAACTAGTGGGTTACCCAGCCCACACCAAGGTCCACTGTTCTTCGGGTAGTCCATGAGTATTGTTTGTTGCTGGTAGCCCACTGTACCCAAGGTTTTTGATGGACACTGGTCCATTTGGGCTTAAGAGCACAGAGTGTTGGGCCCCTGTATCCACAAAACACTGGGTAGGATTCCCCTCTATTGTGGGGCAGTCCCTGACCCAATGTCCTTTTTTCTTACAATAGGCACACTGATCTTGAGCCAGGAATTATCTTTTGGTGCCAGGTATTGTTTTTCTAGTCTCTAATCATTGTACAGTATAAGTCTTTCCTGCCTTTTATCTCTCTTTTTGTCTCTAGCTTCCTTCTTTCTGTCCCTTTTTTCCTAGCTTCCTTCTTTGTTTGTCTTCTTTTTTTTTCTTTTTTCAGTCTCTTTGCTATGATATCCCCACATCTTTCACCTATAGCTATTTAGGTGCTATCCACTTTTTGTGCACAGACCCTGAACCGCACTTCAACCTTACTTTCTCTGCAATTTATGCTAGCTCTCTCAGTAACTTAACTTAACCCCTTAAGTTTCTGCATACTTTTCCTCATTTTTTACCTTAGCCAAAGGAGCATTTTTTAGTTCTCAGAGACCCACCATTGGAGCCTCTGGTGGTAGACTCATCTTCCCTACCTTTCAGTATATTGTCAAGGCAGAAGTGAGGGATCATCCATGTTCGAATATTTTTTTCTGACCTCTAGTAGGATTCTGTATTTCCTGTAACAGCTACTTAAATAAAGCATTTCAAGTGGGATGGTGAGAAAAAAGAATAGAGTCTAGAAATAGACATCTGCTGAAGAGGACAAACAGTATCAGTCACACAAAAAAAGACAATCAAAAGATTAGCAGACAAAACAGAAGTGCACAAAACAAAAAAAAAAAAAAGTCACAAAAAAAAAAAACAAGCAGCAACTGCAAGATCACCACAAAACTGAGCTGATTCAGACAGGAGCTTCCATGAGCTCACCAAAGACAGATTAAGGGGAGCAGATTCTGCATCACTCCTCCTTCCCAACCAGAGACAGATGAAGGGGAGCGATTCCACTTTACTCCTCCTTCCCAACGGGACACCAAAGACAGATGGAGTAGAGCAGATTCTACTTCCATTCTTTATTACTAGTTTTACACTAAAATATTTATATTGCATATTTTTCTTTTCTTTTTTTTTTTATTAACTTGAGTATTTCTTATATACATTTCGAGTGTTATTCCCTTTCCCGGTTTCCGGGCAAACATCCTCCTCCCCTCTCCCCTTCTTTATGGGTGTTCCCCTCCCCATCCTCCCCCCCCTTGCCGCCCTCCCCCCAACAATCTAGTTCACTGGGGGTTCAGTTTTAGCAGGACCAAGGGCTTCCCCTTCCACTGGTGATCTTACTAGGATATTCATTGCTACCTATGAGGTCAGAGTCCAGGGTCAGTCCATGTATAGTCTTTAGGTAGGGGCTTAGTCCCTGGAAGCTCTGGTTGCTTGGCATTGTTGTCCATATGGGGTCTCGAGCCCCTTCAAGCTCTTCCAGTTCTTTCTCTGATTCCTTCAACGGGGGTCCTATTCTCAATTCAGTGGTTTGCTGCTGGCATACTCCTCTGTGTTTGTTGTATTCTGGCTGTGTCCCTCAGGAGAGATCTACAACTGCTCCTGTCGGCCTGCACTTTTTTTGTCATCCATCGGTGCCTAATTGACATTATATGCATGGGCTACATATGGGGCAGGCTCTGAATGGGTGTTTTTCTGTCTCTGTTTTAATCTTTGCCTTCTGTTCTGCCAAGGGTATAAGAACATTTTTAACTAAATTAAAGAGGCCACATTATCCTGATTCCAAACCAGACAAGGACAGTACAAGTAAGAAATACTAAAAACCACTCTCTCTGAGTAACACAGATATGAGAATACTCAGCAAAATATAAGCAAATCAAATCCAATGAATGAGATTCTAATCCACTATCATAAAGGCAGGAGCATGGCAGCATCCAGGCATACATGGTGCAGGAGGAGTTGAGTCCTACGTATTCACCCAAAGGAAGCCAGAAACAGCCACAGCATCCTAGGAGGAGCTAGGAGGAATGTCTCCATGCCCACTGCACAGTGACACATTTCCTCAACAAAGCCACACCTTCTAATCGTGCCACTCCCTGGGCCAAGCATATGCAAACCATCACAGGAACTAAACATGCAATTTTGAATTTAAACTTCAATGAATATGAAGATAATTGCAAAAGAATTTTAAAATAAGTGGAAGATTATTAAAAATCATTGTAGATAGAAATATCTCTCTCCTAAAACTCCAACTTATGGATCCCATTAGCCATTTGGCCCTGGACAAGTCCTCATGTTCTTTAAAGTCAAGATGTTGAATATTTAATATTGTTTCTGTCTCTTACCCTCACACTTTATATCATTGGAAAACCATTCTGTAAAAATATCACTTTGTAAGACCTTTTATTTTAATATATTTACAAAAAATCATTACCTACTTCTGATAGCACTATTTTAATGTTCTGAGTAGTGTGTGTGTGTGTGTGTGTGTGTGTGTGTGTGTGCTTGTGTGTCCTTCAGTCTCCTCCTTCCAAACTTTCTAGTTACTCTGTTTTAATCAGTGATTTAAAATTGAGCCTTTCATATTTGAATGAGGGGATTGTGGAAGTAAATAGAACTAGATGAAATAATAAGCATGTCAATAGTGATGTCAATAATGGCTATATTAAAAAATGAAGACATGTACTGCAGACCTTCCATGAGATTCATTCCTTCAACCCCAGTCCAGACAAAAAAAAAGCAATGTACAGTTTTAATCAGAAATCTCTTCGTTATGGAATTCAATGAATGAAGAGATTCATGTTGTCCACACTGATGAAACTATGTGATAGTTTGAAGCTAAGCCATAAACTATAGGCATGAGTTTTTGGCAAACTACTTTTAAAAAGATCTCAAACAGTTCTCTAGCTCAACCCCCAGCAGAAGTAATGGAAGAGAGAAGTTACCAGTTTTAAGATAAGGGAAAATTGAACCTTTTCAACCATTGGTTTTGTGGGGTGAGCTCAATCGTCTTTGGCGGTAGTTCAGTCCAGTAGCAAACACCAAATATGAATCAGAAGCTGTAGGCCAGTTCTCTAGGTAGCACAAACCAGGAGCTGTAGTTAAATCCTGAAGACACCAACTGCAAAATATAACCTCTCCAACTGGCCTGAAGAGGGGCCTTGGAAGGAGCAAGCTGCTGCAGGAACCTCATGAGCTGTTCTTAGGAGAGTTTCAATGATAGCATCACCACAAGTTGAGTTCAACAAAACTATGTAAGGTGAACCAATACATGGGTATAGTTAGTGAAGGATAGTTATGAAGAGTAAACCAAACTAATGATCAGTGCTCATCTTCTACTGTCTCTGGGGGTCATATTTATACTCCTCTACCAGGCAATCTTTCACATGTTTGCTGTATCCAAATATTCTCTTACTCCTGTATGCTTCAGGAAAATATTCTTTTACTTATCTACATTAGTAAGACATCATTTAACCCATGTTCCCCATCAAACTTCATTAGACATAACTAAATTTCCAAAGAACTTCAGTAAATAACACAGTAACAATTTCTGAAGTTCAGAGAGCACTGAAAATGAGAGGAGGAAGTATGTAAGAATCAGAAGATAATGTGAAAGTACTCCAAACTCCAATCACCTAGAATCAACAAAACCACTGCAGACATTAATTTACAAATAAATGTGTTTGCCTGAACATGGCCCACCTTGCTGGCTGAGAAAAAACACACTGACTCATTAACTCAGTGAACCATAAAACAAACCAATTAGAGAAAAGAAACTATGTGAAGAAGTAGTAGCAAACACAGGTAAGGATACAATGCATACATTTTTTAGAATTGAGAACAATTTTAATTAATGAATAGGCTTAGTAATACAGAAAATGAATTAGCAATTGACAGGTACAAAGGACACTCCATTTCCTCAGAACATGAGAAATTGGTTTTCCTCTTCAAAAGAAGCCATTATTCTAACCGGCAGAAGGGTTAAATGGCTAACTTGGAGACTCATGCACACCTAGCTTTCTCAAACAATGCAAGATCACCTGCCCATTAAATAAAACTATCCAGTGAGAGATAGTTAACAAGATCAAGTCAGTCCTCCACAGATATGTCAATACGTCAATCTGATACATGCATTACTCTATACCGGTTTTTCTATCAGATGTCTTTAGGCTGTTTCAAGTACAGTTAAAACAATCAAGTACATTCACCACAACCTAACATTGTCATTAGGATAATTCATCAACATGTCCCCATAAGTGTGATAATATACATAACCTCCTCATCTGCAAGCATGCATGTGCATATGTGTATTTTTTGACTCTATGTGGTTTTTTTTTCCTCCATCTTTATTAAATTGGGTATTTATTTACATTTCAATTGTCATTCCCTTTCCTGGTTTCCAGGTCAACATCCAATAAGCCATCCCCTCCCTCTTCTATATGGGTGTTCCTCCCATCCTCCTCCATTACCACCCTCCCCCCATCAATCATAAAGTTAACTAGGGGTCCAGCCACAGCAGGACCAAGGGCTTCCCTTCCACTGGTGCCCTTATTTGCTATTCATTGCTACCTATGCAGTTGGAGCGCACGGTTAGTCCATGTATAGTCTTTGGGTAGTGGCTTAGTCCCTGGAAGCTCTGGTTGGTTGGCATTGTTCATATGGGGTCGAAAGCCCCTTCAAGCTCTTTCAGTCCTTTCTCTGAATCCTTCAACAGGGGTCCTGTTCTCAGTTCAGTGGTTTGCTGCTGGCATTCGCATATGAATTTGCCATATTCTGGCTGTGTCTCTCAGGAGAGATCTACATCTGGTTCCTGTCAGCCTGCACTTCTCTGCTTCACCCATTTTATCTAGTTTTGTGGCTGTATATGTATGGGCCACATGTTGGGCAGACTCTGAATGGGCATTCCTTCAGTCTCTGTTCTAAACATTTCTCCCCATCCCCTACAAAGGGTATTGTTGTTCCCCTTTTAAAGGAGTAAAACATCCGCATTTTGGTCATCTTTCTTTAGTATCATGTGTTCTGTGCATTTAGGGTAATTCAAGCATTAGCTAATATCCACTTACCTATGACTGCATACCATGTGTGTTTTTCTGTGATTGGGTTACCTCACTCAGGATATTTTCCAGTTCCATCCATTTGCCTATGAATTTCATAAAATCATTGTTTTTGATAGCTGAGTAGTATTCCATTGTGTAGATGTACCACATTTTCTGTATCTATTCCTCTGTTGTAGGGCATCTGGGGTCTTTCCAGCTTCTGGCTATTATAAATAAGGCTGCTATGAATATAGTGGAGCATGTGTCTTTGTTATATGTTGGAGCATCCTTTGGGTATATGCCCAAGAGTGGTATAGCTGGGTCCTCAGGTAGTTCAATGTCCAATTTTTTGAGGAAACTCCAGACTGATTTCCAGAGTGATTGTACAAGTATGCAATCCCACCAACAATGGATGAGTGTTCCTCTTTCTCCACATCCTCACCAGCATCTGCTATCGCCTGAGTTTTTGATCTTAGCCATTCTCACTGGTATGAGGTGGAATCTCAGGATTGTTTTGATTTGCATTTCCCTTATGACTAAAGATGTTGAACATTTCTTTAGGTGTTTCTCAGCCATTCAGCAATCCTCAGCTGTGAATTCTTTGTTTAGCTCCGAACTCCATTTTTTAATAGGGTTATATTTCTCCCTGCGGTCTAATTTCATGAGTTCTTTGTATATTTTGGAAATAAGCCCTCTATCACTTTTAGGACTGGTAAAGATCTTTCCCCAATCTATTGGTTGCCGCTTTGTCCTAACAACAGAGTCCTTTGCCTTACAGAAGCTTTGAAGTTTTATGAGATCCCATTTGTTGATTCTTGATCTTAGAGCATAAGCCATTGGTGTTTTGTTCAGGAAGTTTTCTCCAGCACCCATTTGTTTGATATTCTTCCCCACTTTTTCTTCTATTAGTTTGAATGTATCTGGTTTGACGTGGAGGTCCTTGATCCAATTGGACTTAAACTTTGTACAGGGTGATAAGAATGGTTTGATTTGCATTCTTCTACATGCTGACCTCCAGTTGAACCAGCACCATATGCTGAAAATGCTAAGTTTTTTCCACTGGATGGTTTTGGCTCCTGTGTCAAAAAAATCAATGACCGAGGGTATGAGTTCATTTTTGGGCCTTCAATTTTATTCCACTGGTCTATCTGTCTGTCTCCTGTAAAAAATACATACAGGTTTTTTTTTTTTTTTTTTTTTTTTTTTTATCACTATTGCTCTGTAATACTGCTTGAGTTCAGGGATGATAATTACCTGGAAATCTTTTTATTGTTGAGGATAATTTTAGCTATCCTGGTTTTTTGTTATTCCAGATAAATTTGCAAATTCTGTCTAACTCTATGAAGAATTGTTTGAAGTTTGATGGGGATTGTATTGAATCTGTAGATTGCTTTTTTGTAATATGGCCATTTTTATTTTAGTAATACTGCCAATCCATGAGCATGGGACATCTTTCCATCTTCTGAGATCTTCAATTTCTTTCTTTAGAGGCTTGAAGTTCTTATCATACAGATCTTTCACTTGCTTGGTTAAAGTCACACTGAGGTATATTTTTATTTGGGACTATTATGAAGGTTGTCATTTCCCTAATTTCTTATTGGCTTGTTTCTCTTTTGTGTAGAGGAAGGCTACTGATTTATTTGAGTTAATTTTATACCCAGCCACTTTGCTGAAGGTGTTTATCAGGTTTAGTAGTTCTCTGGTGGAACTTTTGGGATCACTTAAATATACAATCATATCATCTTCAAATAGTGATATTTTGACTTCTTCCTTTCCAATCTGTATCTCCTTGATCTCCTTTTGTTGTCTGATTGCTCTGGCTAGGACTTCAAGAACTATATTGAATAAGTAGGGAGAGTGGGTAGCCTTGTCTAGTCCCTGATTTTAGTGGGATTGATTCAAGTTTCTCTCCATTTAGTTTAATATTAGCTAATAGTTTTCTCTATATGGCTTTTACTATGTTTAGGTGTGGGGCTTGAATTCCTGTTCTTTCCAGGACTTTTATCATGAAGATATGTTGAATTTTGTTAAAAAATTTCTCAGCATCAAATGAAATGATCATGTGGTTTTTATCTTTCATTGTATTTGTATAGTGGATTATGTTGATGGTTTTCCATATATTAAACCATACCTGCATCCCTGGAGTGAAGCCTACTTGATCATGATGTTTTTTTTTTTATTTTTTTTATTTTTTATTTTTTTGGATGATTGTTTTTATGTGCTCTTGGATTCAGTTTTCAAGAATTTTATTGAGTATTTTTGCATCAATATTCATGAAGGAAATTGGTCTGAAGTTTTCTTTCTTTGTTGGGTCTTTTTGTGGTTTAGGTATAAGAGTAATTGAGGCTTCATAGAAGGAATTCAGTAGCGCTCCATCTGTCTCAATTTTGTGGAATAGTTTGGATAGTATTGCTATGAGAGCTTCTATGAAGGTCTGATAGAATTCTGCACTGAACCCATCTGGACTAGGTCTCTTTTTGGATGGGAGACTGTTAATGACTGCTTCTATTTCTTTAGGAGTTATGGGTTGTTTAAATGGTTTATCTCTTCCAGATTTAACTTCGGTACCTGGTGTCTGTATAGGAAATTATCCATTTCCTCCAGATTTTCAAGTTTTGTTGAATATAGGCTTTTGTAGTAGGATCTGATGATTTTTGCAATTTTCTTTGATTCTATTCTTATGTCTCCCTTTTCATTTCTGATTTTGTTAATTTTGACACACTCTCTGTGTCCTCTGGTTATTCTGGCTAAGGGTTTATCTTTCTTCTTGATTTTCTCAAAGAACCAACTTTTGGTTCTGTTGATTCTTTCTATGGTCCTTTTTGTTTCTACTTGGTTGATTTCAGCTCTGAGTTTGATTATTCCCTGCCTTCTACCCTCCTGGGTGTGTTTGTTTCATTTTATTCTAGAGCTTTTAGGTGTGCTGTCAAGTTGCTGATATATGCTCTTCCTGTTTTTTCTGCAGGCACTCAGAGCTATGAGTTTTCCTTAGCACAACTTTCATTGTGTGTCCATAAGTTTGGGTATGTTGTACCTTCATTTTCATTAAATTCTAAGAAGTCTTTTAATTTCTTTTTTTTTATTTCTTCCTTGACCAGGTTATCATTGAAGTAGAGCATTGTTCAACTTCATGTATATGTGGGGCATTCTTTCCTTATTGTTATTGAAGACCAGCTTTAGCCTGGGTGTTCTGATAGACACATGGGATAATTTCTATCTTTCTGTATCTGTTGAGGCCTGTTTTATGATTGATTACATGGTCAATTTTGGAGAAAATACAATGAGGGGTGAGAAGAAGGTATATCCTTTTTGTTTTAGGATAGAATGTTCTATAAATATTCTGTTAAAATCCATTTGGTTCATGACTTCTTTTAGTCTGCTTATGTCTCTGTTTAATTTTGTTTCATGATCTGTCCATTGATGAGAGTTGGGTGTTGAAATTCCAACTATTATTGTGTGAGGCAATGTGTTTTGATTTTTAGAAAGGTTTTTTTATGCATGTAGGTGCCTTTATTTGGAGCATAGATATTTAGGATTGAGAGTTATCTTGGTGGATTTTTCCTTTGATGAATATGAAGTGTCCTTCCTTATCTTTTTTTTTTTTGATGACTTAATAGTTGAAAATCGATTTTATTTGTTATTAGAATGGCTACTCCAGCTTGCTTCTTCAGACCATTTGCTTGGAAGTTTCTGAGGTCGTATCTGTCTTTGTCTCTGAGGTGTTTTTCCTGTAGGCAACAAAATGTTGGGTCCTCATTGTGTATCCAGTTTGTTATTCTGTTTATTTTTTGGGGAAATTTAGTCCATTGATGTTGAGAGATATTAAGGAATAGTGGTTGTTCCTTCCTATTTTATTCTTGTTTGGGTGTGATATTATGTTTGTGTGCTTGTCTTCTCTTTGTTTTGTTGCAAAATGATTAGTTTTTGCTTTTTTCTTGGGTGTAGATTGCCTCTTGTGTTTGAATTTACCATTTATTATCCTTTGCAGGCCTGGATTTGTAGAAAGATATTGTGTAAATTTGGTTTTGTCATGGAATATCTTGTTTTATCTTCTATGTTAATTGTGAGTTTTGCTGGATATAGTAACCTGGGCTGGCATTTGTGTTCTCTTAGGGTCTGTATGACATTTATCCAGGATCTTCTGGCTTTCATAGTCTCTGTTGAGAAGTCTGGTGTAATTCTGATAGGTCTGCCTTTATATGTCACTTGACCTTTTCCCCTTACTGCTTTTAATAATCTTTCTTTGTTTTGTGCATTTGGTGTTCTGATTATTATGTGACAGGAGGAGTTTCTTTTGTGGTCCAATCTATTTGGAGTTCTGAAGGCTTCTTGTATGTTTATGGGCATTTCTCTTTCTTTAGGTTAGGGAAGTTTTCTTCTATGATTTTGTTGAAGATATTTACTAGTCCTTTGAGCTGGGAGTTTCCATCTCTTCTATATATATTATCCTTAGGTTTGATCTTCTCATTGAGTCCTGGATTTCCTGTATGTTTTGGACCAGTAGCTTTTTCCGCTTTACATTATCTTTGACTGTGGAGTCGATGATTTCTATGGAATCTTCTGCTCCTGAGATTCTCTCTTCTAGCTCTTGTTTCCTGTTGCGGATGCTTGTATCCACAGCTCCTTGTCTCTCCTTTTGGTTTTCTATATCCAGAGTTGTTTCCATGTGTTCTTTCTTGATTGCTTCTATTTCCATTTTTAATTCCTTCACCTGTTTGATTGTGTTTTTCTGGAATTCTTTCAGGGATTTTTATATTTCCTCTCTATAGGCTTTTGCTTGTTTATTTGTGTTTTCCTGCATTTCTCTAAGGGAGTTCTTTATGTCTTTCTTAAAGTCCTCCAACATCACGATCAAATGTGATTTTAAATCTAGATCTTGTTTTTCTGGTGTGTTTGGATATTCAGTGTTTGCTTTGGTGGGAGAATTGGGCTCCGATGATGCCATGTAGTCTTGGTTTCTGTTGCTTGGGTTCCTGCACTAGCCTCTTGCCATCCTGTTGTCTCTGTTGTTATCTTGTTCTGCTATTTCTTGCAGTGCTTAGAGCATCCTATAGGCCTGTGTGTCAGGAATGCTGTAGACCTTTTTTCCTGTTTTCTTTCAGCCAGTTATGGGAAGAGAGTGTTCAGCTTTCAGACATTTAGTCGTTCCTATCTACTGGTCGTCAGGTGTTCCTGTGGGCATGTGTCCTGATTCCAATAGGCAGGTCACTTGGAGCATAAAAGTTGGTCTTACCTCTGGTCTCAGGCCTGAAGTTTCAGTTCTCTGTGAAGGCAGCACTCAGAAGGGCCTGACCCGCCTTCTCTCGGGATGCTGTGCACAGGGGGCCCTAATGGTGCTAGGCATTTTCCTCTGGAGTCAGAAATGTGGACACAGAGTAGTCTCCTCTGGCTTCCCAGGTGTGTCTGCCCCGCTGAAGGTCTTGCCTCCTCCCGGATTTTGATGCAGGGAGCACTTGAGGGGTCAAGTCTGACTGCCACATTCCTGAGACTCTGAGTGCCCCCATTTTCCTGTTCCCAGATGATACAGTTTCCTCTTGGGCCAGTGATGTCAGGAAGGGTGGGCTGTACTTGGAGGTTTCTCCTGCCCTGCAGTCTCAGGAGTGCCCACATGTCTGGGTGATGAGTTCTCTCTCCCACGGGGTTTGGGAGCAAGGAGCTGTGGGCCAGGATTAGCGAGGTTCAGGCCCCAGCTAGAAAACGGAAGTGCCCAGTCCCAGAGGAATTTTGCCTTTTTGTGTCCTGAGTCCACCAGGCAGGTCACTTGGAGCAGAAAAGTTGGTCTTACCTCTGGTCTGGGGCTGGAAGTCACTCCTCACAGCTGGGTTTTAGCTCTCATGACTACAAATGTTTTATATTATGTGTAATTCATTAAATTTTGAAAGAATGGGTACAGAGAACCACTATTCTGTATATATTCAAAACAGAGCACAGTGAAGCAATCCTAGCATGTACTTGATAAATACGTGTTTAGGAAACTAATAAGTGAAAGAAATCTTGGTATGCCTCTCTATGTTATTTTAATGTGTGTTTGTGTGTTTGTGTGTTCTCATATGTGTATGTGGATATGTACATTTATTAGCCTGAAAATACCAGACTTGTCAGTTCCTCAATTCTTCTACGTTTTACTTTTTTGGGAAGAATTTATTTAGTGGAAGCCACAGAATCACCTATTTGGCATTAGGTTGAAGGTTCTGTGTTCTTTGTCTTTCTCTCCATGACATGCAACCATAGCTTATTCATTAGTGAGAGTTTGAGCAGGAGGTCACCCATTGATGAGAAAAATAGTGAAGACAGAAAATAGAGAATTTTAAAACTGGAAATTAGAGATCTTGCACAAGCTATGACTTAGGCCACGCAAGATTATTAAGTAAGAGTGACGAGAAAGACTTATTCCATGACAGACATCAAATTGGAAGTTAAGGACGTTAGCCCTAAATCTCCATTTCCAAGAACTAGGCAAGTCCAGACAAGTCCATGCAAGTCAGTTACTGAAAAACAAAAACAAAAACAAAGCCAAACGAGCAAAAATACCCAGGCTTCAGGCAGCTAGTCAGAAACTGCCCTGCCACTTGGCATAAGACAAGAACAATGGTCAGCAGCAGTTTCCAGTTTCTCTCAGCAATAGTTTTCCGACGTCCCCAGCAATGGTTGCCAGCCCTGTGCACCAGTAAGGATTCTGGAATTTACATGGAGATGGACCCAAAAGAATAAGATAGCGGTCACCTACCCTGGAATTCCTGTGAGCTTACTTTCTATCGATATTTCAATTTAGGAATTATGGTCCCTGCCCCAATTCTACATGCTGTTTTTCTGCAGAATATAATGATCCTTGCTTTTGCATATTATTTCAATCTGGGGTATCATTCTTTGGCAAAAATAAAAAACAGACCCTTACATTAGTACAACATTTTATATACTGTTTGCAAGGATATGACAGCTATGGTCAGCAGAGTGGTAAGTCAGACAATGTCAGTGGAGAGAACACAAGATATCTCAGACATTCTGACTCATGACTGATAACTACAGCCTGGGGGAAGAGTCAGTCTCTCAAGAACTGTAATGCTGACTCTTTTGCAGCACCAGCTCCAAACTTTGACCAGCCTCCTTCAGTCTGCTCTGAGGACAAAGGATTAAAGTTCCCTTTATCCTTTTACCAGGACCTCTGAGAAAGTCTAGAGTCAGACTGGCCCCACATGCTCTAGTGCTGGGATCACATTGTTGCACTCTAGCAACATGCATGGCTTTTATGTCATTTGCTGGTAATCTAAATTCAGATCCTCATGTTTTCCTGGAAAGTACTTTATAAAATGAGCCATCTATCAAGCACTTTATCCTATCTAAAAATTTATTCTTACCCAAGCATTGTTGTGTTGGTTTGAGGCATATATAACTTAAACAATGTTTTTTAAACAAAGGAATTATTTAGAATTTGCTCGGTATGCTGCTCATGGGAAGTTCTCTATTTATACTGAGAACAGTTTCAATTATAAAAGAGTACTTTACCAAAAGTTATACTCACTTTAAATATGGGCTGACAATTGAATACAATGTTTAGATTTTAATGATCATAAAGGTTAATCTCCTGCATCAATGAAGGATAGTTATGAAAGTTCTCACTCCATTTTCAGAACACATAGTTATATAGTAATTGGAACAATTTCAGCGTCTGTTACTATTTTTCTCACCTAATTTTTATTGTATTTCTATTATAGGTGTTGATTCAAGTATCAGAGTCTTCACCCCTTAGATGTCTGAGCACTCTCTTGCAAACACACGCGTGCGCGCGCGCGCACACACACAGACACACACAGACACACACACACATTCACACATATATAAACACACATCTCAGGGATTGAAGAATGTTGGGTCTGTTCAAACAAAATTGATTCTGTTTCCTTACTCATACTGAAAGACCCCAGGAGAGGGGAGACTGTCACTCAAGTCTCAGGATGACGCGACCCCCCAAGGACTCACATGAGACCATCCTTGATGTAATCGCACAAGATTTATTGATAGGAACCAGTGCACTGGGGTCAAGACTAGTATCCCATGCAGCAGTAGAGGAGTTCGACACCGAGTAGCTGGGAGAAGGAATATTTAAAGGAAGAAACCACAACTCAAGCGGGTAGGGATGGCGTCATTGGAAAATGTCGAGAATACTAGAGAAAAATCACAAGGAGAAGCTTCCTGTTTCTCAAGATTGTTCTTTAAGATTTTAATCTAACTTTATGGTCAGCTAGCTCCTGGGAGAGAGTTGTTGAACCTGCTAATATAATTACTCATTCTGTAGTCAGCTAGTCCCTGGAGCAGAGTCACTGAACTGGCTAACCTATATTTTTAGCTCTACTTTGTTTGCTAGGAGGTCTGAATTTTTCCTGGTCCTTCAATACCATTTTCTCGTTTTCTTTGGCTCAGGAAACTGACCTGTATGTTTTTTTCTGGACGTACTACAAATTGCCTTTATTATAGTGAAGCATTTCCCTTGTATCCATAGCATTCGTAGTATTCATAGGCATTTTATACATCTAATTAGGTAACATGTGGGTTTTTTGTTGTTGTTGTTGCTGCTGCTGTTTGTTTGTTTTTTTGTTTTGTTTTGTTTTGTTTTGTTTTGTTTTTGTTTTCCTCTAAGTCTGTTTATATGATGGATTACTTTTATTTATTTACATATGTTAAATCATCCCTGCATCTGAGGGAAGAAGCCTACTTGTCTATTGTGGATAGTATTTTTGATGTGTTCCTGTTTTGTTTTGGAAAGGACTTTATTGCAAATTTTTGCATCTGTATTCAAAAGGAAATAGTAATTCTCTTGTCTTTTTATGTTTTAGTAATCAGGGTAATTGTGGCTTCATAAGACAAATTGAGCAGTGTTCTATTTTTATTTTGTATAATAATTTGAGGGACTTTGATGCAAATTCTCTTTTTCTCTCTTTTTTTGGGGGGTGGTATTTATTTACATTTCATGTGTTATCTGCTTTCCCTGCATGCTGTCCATAACCACTCCCTTCCCCATCCATAAGGGTGTTCCTCTTCCCATCTACCCCCTTTCCCACCCCCAAAAATCCCTCTACACTGGGGGTCCAACCTTAGAAGGACCAAGGGCTTCTAATTCCATGGGTGACCAGCATGGCCATCCTTTCCTACATATGCAGCGGGAGCCCAGGATAAGTCCATGTATAATCTTTGAGTAGTGGTTTAGTCCCTGGAAGCTCTAGTTGGTTGGCACTTTTGTTCTAATGGAGGTGTTTAATTATTTATTGTCCATTATTTTCTCATCTTGTTAGTATTGTTTTAAAACCTATTTTGTCAGATATTAAAATGGCTATACTAACTTGCTTTTAGGTTCCATTTGCTTGGAATAGCCTTTTCTGTGTTTTCTCATTAAGGTAAGGTCTATATTTGATGGTAATGTGTGTTTCTTGAATTTAGCAGAAAGATAGATCTTCTTTACCAATCCAGTCTGCTAGTCAATTTCTTTTTGTTGAGGGAATTGGTGCCTTTGATGTTGACAGTTATTAATGAACAGTGTTGGGCTATTTCTGTTTTTTGTTTTGTTTTGTTTTGTTTTTACAATATGTTTTTTTTTGTCTTTTTAAATTTGCTGGTTTGGTATTATTTATTTCTTGTGTTTTCTTTACTTTGATGTTTTTCACTAGTATTTCATATAGAGCTAGGTTTGTTGATAGATATTTTTAGATGATGGTGTTTTGCAGAATTTTTTTTTTTTTTCTCCTATTGGGATCAAAAGATATTTTGGTATAGTAGTTTGGGTTGGCATCTGTAGTTTCTTAGAATTTGTTGAACAGTTTTCCAGGCCATTCTGGCTTTTAGAGTCCCCATTGAAAAATAAGGTGATATTCTAATGGTCTGCCTTAATATGTCACTTTGATTTTTTTTGAAGATTTTAATATTTTTCTTTGTTGTGCACACTTAGTTTTTATATTTGCTATAGAAAGTTTTTTCGTTGTTACATTTGATGTTTTATATGTTTTTGTGCCTTTAGAAGCGAGATCACATTTAGAGGGAACATTTTTATGTTTTTTTTTCCTTTTCAAAAATATATTCTAGGCCTTTGACTTGAAGTTCTTCTCCTTCTTTTATCTCTATAACTCTTAGATTTGATTTTTTTTCATAATTAACAAAACTTTATAGATTGCTTTTAGTCGGGATGTTTTATATTTAACTTTTTTTTACTGAATTATTAATTTCTTCTCTATTGTCTCAATTTCAGATATTCACTCTTCCATCTTCTATATTCATTTGGTGAGTCTAGAAGCTAAAGTATTTGTTTAAATTCCTAAATTTTTCATTTATAGATTTACCCCAGTTTGGTTTTTCTTTAGTAATCCTATTTCTATTTTCATGTCTTGAGATGCCATCTTTACTTCATTCCACTCTTTTGTGTGTGTGTGTGTGTGTGTGTGTGTGTGTGTTTTCATAGACTTCATTAATAGACTTTTTCATTTCCTCTTGAAGTCCTTGAAAATACTTAAGCTATTTTGTGTTTATTGGCATGTAGTGTTATAAGGTTTAAGGGATCTTGTATGGTAATATTATCCTGGCTGTTGTAAGAGTTTGTTTTTGCCACTGCTCTCTCGTTGTTGTTTTGTTGGGTAAGTGTTCTGTTCCTTGGTTTCTGATGCCGTCTATGGATTGTAGGAATGTGGAATCTATGGGTTACCTGGAAGGGAGCAGTTCTGAGATCTTGACAGGTGTGAGAAGAAGTGTGTAGTTTAGAATGTATTTCTATATATTGGTGTCTGACACCAAGGAAAAGGATGGGCCAGGGAAGATCTGAGAAGGATCACAGGAGGACGAAATCTGGATCTGTTCAAAGATCTGTGGAGTTCCCAGGGAATGGATTCAGAAAAAAACAAACAAACAGAAATTAGTCCCCTTCAGGTGCTCTGCTATAGGAATGGAGGTAAGACTGTAGAATTTTGAGATGAAGACAGAAGAAAATAAAGGGTCCTATTAATTTCCAGCCTACCTTAAAATGGACTAGATCCAAGAGGATAGAGGATAGAATTATACCCCAGCCCTGAAAGTGGTCTACAAATCCACAGGAAATGATGGAGCGAGGAAAAGATAATGACCATTTTCTTACTTTTTTTTTTCTACTCTATTTTACATCTATATACTGGGTAATGTTTAAAGATATGCTCTTTATCTATATTAACCCACTGTCTCAACTGGCTAATATTGGTTCGTTTTGGTGTTATACTTTTTTCTCATATTCCATTTACTAAAATGAGAAATGAACATATCTATATTTGATTAGATTTTTTGATATCATTTTTCAAAAAAACAACATTTTTAAGAAATAACCTTAATCTTGGTTACATATCCCAGGAATGCAAACTTTTGTATCTCACCTTCCAAACAAGCATACCTTTTTCCCATTCACAGAGGATTAGCCTAAGCCACCCATAAGCTAGTTCCAGGGACCACAGAATTTACAAGACAGAAACAGTACATAGTCTGATTCTTGACAGTGGTATGTATTTTTTTAACCATGACAATTTTAACTGTATTCATGTTGAAAAATACATTCTGAGATGATATTTATTGCAAAGCACAGTTTAAAAATAATGGTGAAAAGTATCTTCTATTGATTATATGAATAATGTTGTTATTAAAATTTCAAGGCACTTGATGACTTAATTACTCCAATAATCTTCTACATTAACTTTGCAAAAAGGAAGCTAATTCTATGCCTGAAAGTGAGGAGAAATATTTAATAAAATAATTTTATTAGTAATATCAGTAAATCTGCTTACTGTCACTGTCCCCTTGAATATAGACAGTTCCATATATAAAAACAACATATTTTCATATGACTATCCTAGATTTCTTATAAACATCTTGAACATTTAATTTAATATTAGGTAAATTTGTCTTTAATTTATTTGAAGAGGTTGTACAAGAAAATTTAATAATCAGTTTTTATAAAAGTAAAAGTTACAAATGGAGAAGTTTAAACAAACCCATCTGTATACAGAATACAGTTTGATGTTTTATAAAATTGGAAAAATAGTACTTTTTATAATTTATTTAGGAACATGATAATGTCTTGTGTTTAAAGAAACTAGTATTATTAAAGGACAAGAAAAATAAATATAGATATGGAGGATTTTAGTTCTCAGATGAAATCATGTCCTTGCATGAAGATTCTAATAAAATAGCATGTCAGAAATTAGAAATTTGGACATAGACATATTTGTTGAAGTCCTAAATCATTATCATTAGGAAAAGGCTTTAGAATTGCTAATCACAAAAAGCTGATTCATTCCCAAAGGGATAATTTTGGATCCAAGCAAACTTATTTGTATTCTCTTTTTGTTACTAGCAAGAGATGATTGAGTATAGAGTGAATGGCAAACTCAATTAAAGAATTTTTTTCCTGCTAATCTCATCCCTGGTGGGTCCTGGGAGACTCTTGTTTTCCTGGCATCTGAGACTTGCAGGGGGCTATGCCCAGGTCCCCATCCCCCATTGCTACACACCTCTGTTCAAATTCCTGACCCTCTGGATATCATCCCTGACTTCTCCCATACCTGATTCTGTTCCCTTTTCCCACATCCTCCTTTTTTTCCCTCCTCCCAAACCCCTGACACACTCTACATACTGTGAATATTTTGTTCCTTCTTCTAAGAAGGATGAAGCATTCACACTTTGGTCTTCCTTCTTCTTGAGCTTCAGATGGTCTGTGAATTGTAACTTTGGTATTCTAAGATTTTGGACTAATAGCCACTTATTAGTGAGTGCATAACATGTGTGTTCTTTTATGACTGGGTAACAGAAGAGATTAGCTGAATGTCCAACAAAGGGGAAGGAGAACCTGTAGAGACCATATCCAGAGATTAAGCAAGGCCCCCAGTTGAGGGATGGAGCCGCCTAATTATCTCCAAATTTTTAACCCAGAATTGCACATTTCTGAAGAAAACACAGGGACAATGTGTGGAGCAGAGTCTGAAGCAAAGGCCATCTATAGACTGTTCCGCCTGGGGATCCATCCCATATACAGACACCAAACCAGACATTATTGCTGATGCCAAGAAGTGCTTGCTAACAGATATCTGATACAACTGTCTCCTGAGATGATCTGACAGAGCCCGAGCAATACAAATGTGGATGCTTTTAGACAAACAT
The DNA here is from genome assembly GCF_011064425.1 of Rattus rattus. Lineage (NCBI taxonomy): Eukaryota > Metazoa > Chordata > Mammalia > Rodentia > Muridae > Rattus > Rattus rattus. Next base: position 72,144,019 of record NC_046172.1, read on the forward strand.
TGGATTGAGCCTGGGTTCCCAAATGGAAGAGTTAGGGGAAATACTGAAGGAGCTGAAGGGGTTTGCATTTTCATAGGAAGAACAACAAAGTCAACCAACCAGAACCCTCAGAGCTCCCAGGGACTAATTCACCAACCAAAGAATACACACAGAGGTACCCATGGCTCCAGAAGCATATGTAGAAGAAGGTAGCCTTGTCTGGCATCAGTAGCAGGAGAGGTCCTTGGTCTTGTGAAGGTTCAATTCCCCAGTGTAGGTCAATGCCAGGGCAGTGAGGTAAAAGTGGGTGGGTAGGAGGGGCAGCAACCTCATAGAAGCAGTGGGAGAGGAATGGAATAGGGGCATCTGGAAGGGAAACTGGGAATTGGAATAACATTCAAAATGTAAACACATAAAATATCCAATTAAAAAGTGTTTCTGATTTTTGCTTTTTAATTGTTTATTAAATTTTAGTAATTTTAAATATGGAAGTTACCATGAACCATCAGGCATATGCTCATACATCTAGTCAGTGATCAAAACCCCACTACCAATAGTATAGACTTTATTCTGTTTTTTCTTTTCCTTTTTAAAGTTTATATGTTATTTACTATTATTCTTACTTATGTAACATAAATGTGTGTGTGTGTGTATGTAGTGTGTGTGTGTGTGTGTGTGTGTGTGTGTGGTTGTTAAGGTACCTGAGATTATCTAAGTTTTATATTAGTCAGTTATTGGTATTTCTATATGGCTTGTTGATAGGCCATGTAGAATTTTAGTGTAGAAGATGAGCAGAATTCTTTACTCAGAGATTATTCTGGAGGCTAGACAACTGTCAAAAAAATCATGATGCAATTCAATATTTTATGTTAGACTTTCAACAATTTCTTTCTTTTCCTTTCCTTCCCTTTCCTTCCCTTTCCTTCCCTTTCCTTTCCTTTTCTTTCTTTTTCTTTCTTTTCCCATTCTATTCTTTGTCCCCTGGCAATCTCTCCATTTTACTCTCTCTCCCTTCCTTCATCCTTCTATTTTACATTGTGTGCTTTTTTATAGTCTCATGTAGTGTAGAATAGCATCCCTTTCTGTATGTTTTAGAGACTGCCCTTGAAATCCTAATTTTCACGCTTATGCCTTGTAAGTAATAATATTGCAGAGACTGAACCAAACCAAATGAACTAATTTTAACACTTCAAAAGTCTCTGGCAAAGCTTTGCTAGAGTAGGCTGAGCATTTAATCAAACACTTACTGCTACTACAGACAACGCCTCAATTCTCAAACATGGTGGCTAACAAACCGTCTGTAACTCAAGGTGCAAGGGATCTCACATCATCTTAGCTTCTTGTAGGTATCACATACATACCTTGTACACAAAAATACATACAGACAAACACGGAGTAAAATAAACAAACACATACATATACAAACATAAAATCTCTCAGAAAATCATTTTCTTGGGCACTTTTTTTTCTGTTCAAGTGAGTCACATATCTCTTTGGTTTGACCTTTAAAGGAAAGGTCTGTGCTCTGTCTTTGTTCATTATCAAAGGCCTCTCACAAAAATCCTGTAAAGTTAAGGATTCCTGGAACCAAGTTTATATTGCTATGGATTGATGAACTTCTGGGCAATTTACAATGTTATATCTCCTCCCAGGCCATCAGGTTCCAGGCTTCTGATGAGTAATTACAGTCCATTAATTTTCATCCTTTTGTCTATAGACTACTGTTTATAAGATAGTAATTTAGCCCAAATGTCCCCCGCTAACATTTAACTTAGTATTTCTAAATCTTAAGGATTGAACCCAGGTTACCATGGCAAGTGTTCAACAAATGACCTTTAGCCATAAACCAAGGTGATATGGTGCATATGATTGCTCTTTCTATCACTATAAATCAATATAAGCATTTTTTTATTTCCCAAAACTATCCTCAAGACTTCTTTTTCTGTATGTATGTAAATGCATATAACTGATTATGCATATATGTGATTAGATCATAAGAAACAATTTCTTAAATACTTAAATATGCATATACATGTTTGCTCAATATAGGCATTATTTGAGAGCTATAGCTTATTTATCTTCTATACAAGCAGTATGACCATTGGATAAGCATTTTCCATTGTCCATATATCCAACAAATATTATACAGTTGTAAGCTTCTACAACTTTAGTTATTTTTAATTTCATCATTGTCTAAGTATTTGTATTACTGTGATAATACACCATGACCAAACATAACTGGGGAGGAAAAGGCTTATATAATCTTACAACTAGAAGACCCTCAATTAGGAAAGTCAGGACAGGAACACAAGGCAGGAACCTGGAGGGAAAATCTGATGTAGTGGTCATAGAGGAATATTACTAACTAGCTTGTTCCTTATGACTTGTTCAGTCTGCTTTCTTATATTATGAATGATACTCATGAAATGGGTGGCCCTGTATATAGTGAGAATTGTCCTTCTCCATTAATCAAGAAAATGAACCATTAGCTTGCCTACATTGGGGAATTTTCTCAGTTTAGGATCCCTCTTCAAAACTAATTGTACCTTATATCAAGCTGACATCAAATGCATATACTTGTTGAGGTGACATACTCATATGTATGTTGTATTAGAGATTCTCTTTTAGATTCATCTATGTTATAAAAAATAAGACATAATTTTGTTACATTTAAAAGCTCAATCAAATCCCAATATATGCTTATGTCATATTTGCATTTATTATTCATTGCATAGGTACATAGGCTGTATACATAAACATTAATTCATAGCCATGTGGACATAAAGTGGTCATAGTAATAAGAGAGTCTGGCCATGAGCATATAAAGAGAAAGAAGGGAAATGAGGAGAAAATGGGGGCAGGAAGGCAAGAGTGCAAGAGAGCAAGAACAGGAGCAGGTTTTTAATGTTTCTTAGTTTGTCCCAGTTCCTGGTTATACTCTGTTTCTTGACTGCATTTAGAAATGTAGCTATTTGTAGCTTCCCTGCTGCCATTGTCAACCATGTTTTTGGTCATGAGAAACTTCTATGTTCCTATAGAATCAACTCTGTGAAGTGGCTCTTTTAGCCATGCTTTTTTTCACAGCCACAGGAAAATGAAATAAAGCTCCCATTAGTTGTTGAAAGAAACCTCTCTGATGACAATTACGCTAGGCTCTGGTCTAAAAGTGTAGCAAAGTATCATTTGAAATCATTTTATTGACTTTAATTTTAATTAATTAAATAATTAATTAATTCTCATGGGCAATGTTTGGTTATATTCTATGTCTTTGGGCTATTCAGCATCTACTTCCTGTCCTTCCAGGCAATGTCAAGGATTGGGCTCCCTCTCAAGCCATTGGTCTAAATCTGGACCAATCATCACTTAGCCAGTCCAATCAATTCTGCTCCATCTTTAACCCTGCATATCTCAAAGGCAGGACAAATTTCAGGTAAAAGATTTTGTGGCTGGGTTGATGTCCCAATCCTTCTAGTGGAAGTCATTACTAGATATTGGAAATGGCCAGTTCAGACTCCCTATCTTCAATTATTTCAGGTTTTTTAAACTCTTACAGATTCCTGAAATTTCCATGCACCAGAGTCTCCCAGGACCCAATGGCAAATGATTTTAACAGAGAAGGAGATAGAACCTGTAGAGATCACCTTCAGTAGATAGACATAGCACCCAGTCAAGGTATGGGGTCATAGACCCATCTTAAAGATTTTAACTCAGAAAGGTTTCTGTCCAAAGGAAGAACAGGAACTAAAAATGGAGCAGAGACTGAAGGAAGGGTCATCCAAGACTGCTCCACTTGGAGATTCAACCTGTCTGCAGATACAAAACCAACACTGTTACCTTTGCTAAGAGGTACTTGCTGACACAAAACTGAACCTTGAGAGGTTCAGCCAGCAACTGACCATTGCAGATGTGGATATTTGGAGCCAAGCATAAGACTGAGCTCAGGACCCCTTTTCAGGGAATTTGAAGAAGAACTTGAGGAGTTGAGGAGGATTGCAACCACATAGGAAGAACAACATGAGCTGGCTGTAACACCCAGTACTCCCAGAGACAAGACCACAAATCAAGGAGTGTACAGGGAGGGATCCATAGCTCAAGATACGTATGGAGTAGAGGATAGCCTTATCTGACATCAATAAGAGGGGAGGCCCTTGCTCTTGTAGAAGTTTGTTGCCCAAACATAGGGAGAGGCTGGAGGGGTTGGGGGAAAAAGGTGGTTGGGTGAGGGGGCACCATCATAGAGACAAAGGGGAAGGAGGAAAGGGTGGCTGTGTGATGGGGGACTGGTTGAGGGGAAACTGGGAAGTGGGATATCATTTGAGATGTAATTCAATGGGATTATTAATAATAATGATAATGATAATAAAAATGATTCTACTTTGCCCCAAAATACCTTAAAATTCCCATCACTCCCTGTAATCTCTCCCTCCATCTCCCCCTTCAAATGTTTCCTGCTGTTACTATCCTCACCCATTCCCAGTCTACCTGCAAAATCTATTCTATTTCCCTTTCCAAGGGAGATCCATACATGTCCATTTAAGCATTCCTTTTTTAGACTATCTGGGTCTGTGAAATATCATATGATTACCTTTTACTTTATAGCTAATATCCACTTATAACTAACTATATACCATGTTTGTTTTTTTGAGTCTGTGGTACCTCACTCAGAATGACTGATGTCACTGAGTGAAATAATGGGTAATGAAAACATGGTAAATTTACACTATGAAGTATTACTCAGTTCAAAAAATAGCTTCATGAAGTTTGCAGGCAAATGAATGGAACTATAAAAACAATTTTCATACATTCTCAACTCTAAACTTTTCATAACAGTTTTATTGTTGTTGTTGTTTTTAAATGATTGCTTTTACATTAGTGATTCTTCACGTGTATGTGTACTTGAGCCTTTTATTCTTTCATTTGTATTATTCTCATTTGACACAAGATTTTTGTGTTGCATCTTATTATATTAAAATAGTTCAAGAATACCTTTAACTGTTCACAAAGAAATGGTGTCTGATAAGACTAACAAATAAATGTATATGTATACTTTTCTTTAGAAGCCTTCATCTTGCATGATGTATCTCAGAATTAGTTAATGTCTGTCAAAATGAATCACAAATTATTGTCAGCATTTCTTACATAGAACACAGATGTTTGGTCTTTGTAGACAGAGAATATTCAAGGGATTTGTTTTATATATTTGTCATTAATAGTCCTGCAACATTATTCTATCAGAAATGGTAGCAGCAATTTTGTGTTTTCACTTGCCTTACTAATAAGCGCTGATAAAATTGCTTTGTGAAGTAAGGAACTGAAATAAAGCATTGTTAGAAGCTTAAAACTCTCATGTTTAGCATCTTATTTTTCATATATCAATAAAATAACAAAATAAGAGTCCAAACTCATCAACAGCATGAACCCAATTTAAATGTACACTTACTGCTAAAACTTTCTGCAAATAGCATGCAAATAATTGTTTATTATTTGTTTGTCTTTCAACCTATTATGGGATATAACATTGTCCAAGAGAATGTGAAATTTTATAGAGTTTGTAACAAGCTGTGGTTTATAATTCATGATACTATTTCATAGTCAATATTGGTTCAAACTTAATCTACCTATTTAAGAAGGATTTATCATGACATGTGTGAAATAATAAATAAAACATATCATGTAAAAACACTATTTGCTATAGAACAGAAGCAGTGGGTATTCAGGTATATAAAAATATGTAATTCTGTATTCAAATTCTGTAAATTGGAATAGTTTCATAATCAATATCTCTAAAATGTATAAGCTTCTTATAAAATATTAGATTTAAAACATTATTTAAAGCACAATCATTTTCTTCTGATCTTTCAATTTTTAAGTATCAAGCCTAAAAAATTATGAAATCAGGTAGAGGCCAAATATTCAAGGCAGGCTAATTTCCTAATTATTTTAGCAGCAATTAGGGATAGCAAAAGAAATTGGAATTTAGAAGAAAAGAGGTAGAAACATGATCATGAAATCTGATAAATTCCAAAATCTCATGAGCATAAATTATCATGGTTCACTATGCATTAATGAGATCTAGACCTTTATCAGAGCAAACTTGTTTTGATGTTACATGAGTCATAGTATGCCTGCCAGCTATAGCTTAAAAATGTTCTTTAAATATGCCAAAAGGAAGTGAAGGCCATTCTCATTACTCTCATCAGTCATTAGTAGAAGAATGGGTACAAGTGCATGTGATAATGTTTTTCTTACATGTCCAAAAAATCTATGCTGTGATTTCAGGTTATATGCCACAGCATTGCGAGATGTTTTTGTTAACTTGCAAATTTCTCACAATGCCTGAAGTACAATATCTAAAATGGGCATAGTATGTCTGCACGTATAAATTACTGCAATATAAAACAATGTTTCTTCAATGCTGAGCCATCTTCTACGATGGAAAAGGACATAAACATGCTGAAACAGCCAGGAAAGGCCTATCTTAAGACAAAGTTTTCATTTTTGGCTAAATTTAGATTCAACATTATGAGAGTCCACACAATACCATAAAAATGTGATGTGAGGGCAAATACGGTAGTCTGAGGTCATCTTGAAGGACTCAGTTCTTTCTTCATCATGCCAGTTCTAGGAGTCCAAATCAGGTACTTAGGATTGACGGTTTTAAACCTCCCATTCCTGAGTTAGTACTTTAAAAATATTGTGGTTTTGTAGAATTCTTGAAAGTTGATTTCATAATGTGTATTAATGTGAATAGTTCATATAGTGTGAATCTAAACCTTGGTGGAAATTTACATCTTTATATTGTTCTGCTTCTTTCTGATAGGTTATGAAGCTTTTCATCTGTTTATTAGAAGACACTTTAACATTTATATTATCTGCCTTCTATGGTGGCATGATATTAAACATTTCATTCAGTCTCAATACAATATTAAATCAACTACATGACAAATTAAAATAATAACATAATAGAAAATACTGAGCAAATATATATTGCATAATACATTCAATTGAAAACAATAATAATAAGATTCACAAATGCTCATTCATTTTGATCTTTGTGATATTTTAGGATCAAACTGTTTCTTTACTAAGATCATATCTCCATAAGTACTTCAGTTAAGTTGTATAAATTATTTTGTTATGCATTAATTTTGAATTTATATAAAGAAGATGAAAGAGATTTAGCATACTATATTACCATTTTGATTTTTCCCCTTTTCAAATAGTACTTATGTATGGTTACTAGATAATATTCTGGAACTATAAATTGAACAAAACTTGACAAGTACAGTTGCAAAAGTAAATAAAATAATGACATGCCATGTGGGCTAGTGAAATGGATCAGGTGGTAAATCTACCTGCCAACAAGCCTGACAATTAAGTTTGATGCTCAGATGTAAGGTGCAAGGTATAAATTGCAAGATAAATGGAGAGATCTCAAATATGTACATGAGTACAAGTGCATATGCATGCGTAAACACACACATAGCCACACACAAAATAGAACTTTTAAAATTAAAAAAATAAAAAAAGTTCACAAAGTGTATAAAAATATACATAAATTTATAAATTTCAGATTTTATATAGATGCCAGATTTTGAAAATAAATTAAATATGTATGATTTGGATGAAATTTAAAATTTACATTATATCATCCTGAGTGAAGTAACCCAATCACAGAAAACACACATGATATGCACTCATTGATAAGTGGCTAATGGCCCAAGTGCTTGAATTACCCTAGATGCACAGAACACATGAAACTCAAGAAGGATGACCAAAATGGTTCACTCCTTCTTTAAAAGGGGAACAAGAATACCCTTGGGAGGGAATAGGGAGGCAAAGTTTAGAACAGAGACAGAAGGAACACCCATTCAGAGCCTGCTCCACATGTGGCCCATACATATACAGCCACCAAAGATAAGATGGATGAAGAAGCAAAGAAGTGCAGGCTGACAGGAACCAGACGTAGATCTCTCCTGAGAGACACACCCAGAATACAGCAAATACATAGCCGAATGCCAGCAGCAAACCACTGATCTGAGAGCGGGACCACCGTTGAAGGAATCAGAGAAAGGACTGAAAGAGCTGAAGGGGCCTGAGACCCCATATGAACAACAATGCCAAGTAACCAGAGCTTCCAGGGACTAAGCCACTACCCAAAGACTATACATTGACTGACCCTGGTAGCCAACCTCATAGGTAGCAATGAATAGCCTAGTAAGAGCACCAGTGGAAGGGAAGCCCTTGGTCCTGCCAAGACTGAACACCAGTGAACGTGATTGTTGTGGGAAGGTGGTAATGGGGGGAATGGGGAGGAAGCCATCTAGAAGGGAGGGGGAGGTTAGGCGAATGTTGGCCTGGAAACCGGAAAGGGGAATAACAATCGAAATGTAAATAAGAAATACTCAAGTTAATAAAGATAAAAAAAAAAGAAACTATTCTCTTGTTGAGTTGAAATTATGCCAAATGCTTCTCTTATCATTTTATGATCAATGTATGTAATAGTGTAAAGAAGAGACCCAAATCCTGTGGGAGAGAGAGTTGAACACCCAGAAGTTCAGACAATCCTAAGACTACAGGACAGATTGCCAGTTCTTCTTAGTTCTCCCACATCCCTGGCTTAAGAGGAAACTCCATAGTGCCTTTTGATACAGGAATATAGGATCAGTTAGCAGCAGGAACCTCGTGGGTCCACCCTGCACTCAGATCTGAACTGTGCCAATCCCACAGCTCCCTGCACCCATATCCTGTGAGGGAGAGAGCTAGACACTCAAAAGTGCAGACATTCCTAAGAACTCAGAGGAAACTACTCTCTGCCCACCCTCCTGACCCAAGAGGATATTGCCTAGTGCCATCTCTGCCCCCCTGGGCACAGGACCTAGAAGCAGTCAAGAGCAGTACACTTCTGGTTTCTGCTTGTGCCAAGAGGTGAAAGCCAGTTGCCAGGAGTGCCTACACACCTGAGAGCAGAGGTAAGACAAACTTTTCTGCTCTAAATGACCTGCTTGATTGACTTAGGGCACACAAAGTCAGAAGCCCCTCTGGTACACAGGGCATTTCAGTTTCTGGTGGTGCCCAGTGACTCAAAAGCTCTCTGCACCCAAATCTCCTGGTGGAGAGAGCTAAACACCCAGAAGTTCAGAAAATCCTGAGACCATAGGACAGACTGCAACTTCTGCCCAACTCAACCACGTCAACCACATCACTGACCCAAGAGAAAACTGCACAGTGCCTCCTTATACAGAAATAAAGCAGCAGTCAGTGGCAGGAACCTGCTGGGTCTGGCCTGTGCCCAGAACTGAACTGAACCTGACAAACAGCTCCCTACACCCATATTCCCTTGGGGAGAGAACTAGAACCTCAGAAGTGCAGACATTTTTGGGAACTTAGAGGGGACTAATCTCTGCCCACATTCCCAAACCTAGAGGAAATTACCTAGTGCAGTCTGTGCCCCTGGGTACAGGAATCTAATAGCATTCAGGGGCAGGACCATTTTGGTAGCTGCCTGCGCTGAGAACTGAAAACCAGTCTCCAGGAGCATCTATACACCTGAGAACAGAGGTCTAAGTTCCCAGATCAGGCTTTCCCACTAAAGCAAATACTGAATATCCAAACACACCAGAAAAAGCAAGATTTATATATAAAATCACATTTTATGATATTGATGGAGGACTTTAATAAGTAGATAAATTACTTCCTTAAAGAAATACAGGACAACACAACTGAACAAGTAGAAGCCCGTAAAGATGAAACAAACAAACAAACAAACAAACAAACAAACATCCCTTAAAGAATTACAGGAAAATACATTCAAACAGGTGAAGGAATTGAAAAAAAGTCTTTCAGGATTTAAATGTGGAAATAGAAAAAAAATAGAGAAATCATGAAGGGAGACAACCCTTGAGATATAAAATCTATGCAAGAGATCAGGGATAATCGAATGCAAGAGATAGAAGAGAGAATCTTAGAAGCAGAAGATACCATAGAAAACATCAACACAACCATCAAACAAAATGGAAAATGGAAACGGCTACTACTGCAAAACATCCAGGAAATCCAGGACACAATGAGAAGATCAAACCTAAGAATAATGTATATAGAAGAGAGTGAAGACTCCCAGATTAAATGGCCAGGCAATATCTTCAACAAAATTATAGAAAGCTTCCTTATCCTAAAGAAAGAGATACCCATGACCATACAAGAAACAAACAGAACTCCAAATAGATTGAACCAGAAAAGAAATTCGGCCTGTCATATTATAGTCAAAACACCAAACAAAAAAGGAAAAAGAAAATGAAAAGCAGTACGGGAAAAAGGTCAAGTAACATATAAAAGCAGACCTATATGAATTACAACAGACTTCTCACTAGGGACTAGGAAAGCCAGAAGATCCTAGGCAGAGATCATACAGACCCTAAGAGAACACAAATGCCAGCCCAGCAACGAAACCAAAAGATGAAAGACACACAAACATAATTCCACCTATAACAATGAAAATAACAGGAAGCAAAAATCACTATTCCTTAATATCTATGAACATCAGTGGACTAAATTTCCCAGTAAAAAGACAGAGACTAACAGACAGGATACATAAAGAGGACCCAGTATGTATTTTGATGCATACAGAAAATATACCTCAGAGACAAAGATAAACACTACCTCAGAGTAAAAGTCTGGAAAACCACCTTTCAAGCAAATGGTCTGAGAAGCAAGCTGGAGTAGCCATTCTAAAGTCGAATAAAACCGACATTTAACCAAAAGTCATCAAAAAAGTTAAGGGAGGAAACTTCTTATACTTCAAGGGAAAAATCCACCAAGATGAACTCTTAATCCTAAATATCTATGCTCCAAAGGCAAAGACACCTACGTTCCTAAAAGAAACCTTACTAAAGCTCAAGTCACATATTGCACCTCATACAATAATAGTAGGAGATTTCAAAATCCCACTCTCATCAATGGACAGATTATGGAAACAGAAATTAAAAAGAGACATAGAGAAAATAAAAGTTATGGACCAAAATGGTCTTAACAGAATATTTATAGAACCTGCATACTAAAACAAAAGGATACATCTTTCTTCCACCATGGTACCCTTCTCCAAAATTGACCATATAATCGAGACATAAAACAGGCCTCAATAGATACAAGAAGAAAAAAAATAATTCCATGTATCCTCCTAAGGCCTAAGGCTGAGTCTTTTATCACAACAAAAAACAGCATATAACTCAGATATTCATTGAAGCTAAGCAACTCTCTGCTAAATGATAATTGGTCAAGGAAAAAATACAGAAACAAATAAAAAAACTTCTTAGAATTTAATGAAAGTGAAGTCACAACATACTCAAAATTATTAGACACTATGAAAGCAGGGCTAAGAGGAAAACTCACAGCTCCGAGTGCCTTCAAAAAGAAACACGAGATAATATACATCAGTAACAGCACACCTAAATGCTTTAGATCAAAAAGAAGCAAATACAACCAAGAGGAGTAGAAGGCAAGAAATAATCAAACTCAGGGCTGAAATCAAACAAGTAGAAAAAAAGGACTATACAATTAATCAATAAAACCAGGTCCTGGTTCTTTGAGAAAATCAACAAGACAGATAAATCCTCAGCCAGACTAACCAGAGGGCACAGACAGTGTATCCAAATTAACAAAATCAGAAATGAAAAGGGAGACATAACAACAGAATCTGATGAAATTAAAAAAAATAAAACATCAGATCCTACTACAAAAGCCTATATTCAAGAAAACTGGAAAATCTGTAGGAAATGAACAAATTTCTAGATAAATACCAGGTACCAAAAAGAAAATCAGGATCAGATAAACCATCTAAACAAACCCATAACTCCTAAAGCAATAGAAGGAGTTATTAAAAGTCTCCTAACCCAAAAGAGCCCAGGACAAGGTGGGTTTAGTACAGAATTCTATCAGACCTTCATAGAAGACCTCATACCAATACTGTCCAAACTATTCAGGAAAATAGAAACAGATGGGACATTACCAAATTCCTTCTATGAAGCCAAAATTACACTTATACCTAAACCACACGAAGACCCAACAAAGAAAGAGAACTTCAGACAAATTTTCCTTATGATTATCGATAACAAAATTACTCAATAAAATTCTTGTAAACCGAATCCATCCATCATGATCAAGTAGGCTTCATCACAGGGATGGAGGGATGGTTCAATATACTAAAATCCATCAATGTAATTCACTATATAAAAGCTCAAAGAAAAAAATCACATGATAATTTCATTAGATGCTAAAAATGCATTTCACAGACTCAACACCTCTTCATGTAAAAGTCCTGGAAACATCAGGAATTCAAGGCCCATACCTAAAATTAGTGAAAGCAATATACAGCAAACCAGTAGCTAACATTAAACTAAATGGAGAGAAACTTGAAGCAATCCCACTAAAATCATGTACTAGACAAGGCTTCCCACTCTCTCCCTACATATTCAATATAGTACACCAAGTCCTAGACAGAGCAATAAGACAATGGAAGGAGATCAACCCAATACAATTTGGAAAGGAATAAGTCAAAATATCACTATTTGCAGATGATAATGATAGTTTATTTTAGTCATCCCAAAAGTTCCACCACAGAATTACTAAGCCTGATAAACAATATTAGCAAAGTGGTAAGTTATCAAATTAACTCAAACAAATTAGTCACCATCCTCAAGGGATAAACAGGCTGAGAAAGAAATTAGAGATATGACACCCTTCACAATAGTTCCAATAGTATAAAATACCTCCGTGTGACTCTACCCAATCAAGTAAAAAATCTGTATGACAAGAACTTTAAGTGTCTTTAGAAAGGTGTTGAAGAAAGATCTTAGGAGATAGAAAAGAACTCCCATGCTCATGGATTGGGAGGACTAATATAGTAAAAATAACCATTTTGCCAAAAGCTATATAAAAGATTCAATGCAATCCCCATCACAATTCCAACTCAAATCTTGATAGAGTGAGAAAAAGCAATTTTCAAATTCATTTGGAATAACAAAACACCCATGATAGCAAAAACTATGTTCAAAGTAAAAGAAATTCTGGGGGAATCACCATCCCTGACCTCAAGCAGTATTACAGAGCAATAGTGATTAAAAAACTGTATGGTATTAACACAGAGACAGGCAGGGAGATCAGTGAAGTGGAATTGAAGACCCATAAAGAAACCCACAGACCTATGATCACTTGAACTTTGACAAATGAGCTAAAACTATCCAATGGAAAAAAAGATAGCATTTTCAAAAATGGTGCTGGTTCAACTGAAGGTCAGCATGTAGAAGAATGCAAATCGATCCATTCTTATTGCCCTGTACAAAGCTTAAGTCCAGTTGGATCAAGGACCTCCACATCAAACCAGATTTATTCAAACTAATAGAAGAAAACGTGGGGAAGAGTCTCGATCACATGGCCACTTGGGAAAATTTCATGAACAAAAACAACAATGGCTTATGCTCAAAAAAGGGACCTCATAAAACTGCAGATTTTGTAACACAAAGGACTCTGTTATTATGACAAAATGGCAACCAACAGATTGGGAAAATATCTTTACCAATCTAACCTCTGATAGAAGCTAATATCCAAAATATACAAAGAAATCAAGAAGTTAGACTCCGCGAAGTCAAATCACTCTATTAAAAAATGGGGTGAAAGCTAAATAAATAATCTCAGCTGGGGAATATAGAATGTTGGAGAAGTACCTAAAGAAATGCTCAACATCCTTAGTCATCAGTAAAATGCAAATCAAAACAACCTTGAGATTCCATCTCACACTAGACAGAATGGCTAAAATAAAAAAAAAATCTCAGATGACAACAGATGCTGGAAAAATGTGCAAAATGTGGAACATTTCTCCCCTGTTGGTAAGATTATAAACTGTTACAACCACTCTGGAAATCAGTGTGGAGGTTCCTCCGAAAATTGGACATTCCACTACTCAAGGACCCAGCTCTATCTCTCCTGGGCATATACCCAAAAGATGCCCCAACATACAAGAAAGTCACATGCACCACTATGTTCATAGCAGCCTTCTTTATAATAGACAGAAGCTGGAAAGAACCCAAATGGCCTTGCAAAAAGGAATGGATACAGAAAATTTCATATACCTATGCACTGGAGTACTACTCAGGTATCAAAAACAATGACTTCATAAAATTCATAGGCAAATGAATTAAACTAGAAAATATAATCCTAGTGAGGTAACCTAATCACAAAAAAAAAAATCCACATGGTATGCACTCACTGATAAGTAGATATTAGCCCAAAAGCTCGATTTACCCATGATAAAATCAACCCACAGACCACATGAAGCTCAATAAGATGCAGATGTTTCACTCCTTCTTAAAAGGGGGAACAAAAATATTCATAGCCGTGTATGTGGAGTCAAAGTTTAGAGCAGAGACTGAACGGTCAGCCATTCATAGCCTGCCCCACATGTGCAACACACACACACACACACACACACACATATATATATATATATATATATATATATATATATATATATATATATATATCCACCAAGACTAGATAAGATTGCTGAAGCTAGGAAGATAGCAAGAGCATGTCAGATAGAGAGGTGAATGCTAGCAGCAAACTGAGAACTGAGAACAAGACCTCCATTGCAGGAAGTAGAGAAGGGATTGAAAGTGCTGAAGGGGTTTACAACCCCATAAGAACATCAATGCCTAACCAATCAGAGCTCAAGGGACTAAACCACTACCCTACAGACCATATATGGGGAATGACCTATGGCTCCCAACTGCATGTAGCAGAGGAAGGCTTGTTGGGCACCAATGGAAGGAGAAACCCTTGGTCATGCCAAGTTTAGACCCCTGTTGTAGAGGAATGTCAGGAGCAGGGGCGGAAGTGGGAGTTGTTCAGGAGAAGAACACCTTTATAAAAGAAGGGGAGGCAGATATGAGAGGGGGCTTTTGTCTGGGAAAGTGAAAAAGGAAATTACTTTTGAAATGTAAATGAAAAAATATCCAGAAAAAAAAAGAAGGATGAGGAAAGTAGATTATTCGACACAGGATTTGCTTCCATAACTTACTGGATTTTAACCCAGTACTATCTAAAGTGAGAAGAGGTGTTGTACATGACTGGGGAAGAGGAGAAAGGAGTATTAGTAGTTCAAGTTTCTCCTTCTCTACATAGTTACTTCAAAGACAGACAGGGCAAGAAGACATCCTATGTTCAGTGAAAGATGTATGGCTATAGATAGATGATAGACAAATAGACAGATGAAGATAGATAGATAGATAGATAGATAGATAGATAGATAGATAGATAGATAGATAGATAGATGGATGCATGGATGGATGGATAGTTAGATAGATATGAGACAGAGAAAGACAAAGAGACAGACAGACAGAGACAGAGAGAGGTAGAGAAAAATTAAAAAAAAATATTTTTCTTTCTTTTTATAGTACTAAGGGCTCCAGAAAGGCCAAGCGTTTGCAAAGTTATTTAATAAAATCAATTTATGAATAAAGTTATGATTTTTTGATATTGGAAAATTTGCCTTAATTTCAAAAGCAATCTTATTCTGTAAAACATTTATTTACCATTGTGTGGCTTACTTAATTCAATGCCCATTATATTTTGAAAGTTTAGCCACATGCATAATTACTTTCTCTTAAAAAAGCAACATAATATTCCTTTATGTTGTACCACTATTTATTTTTTTTGTAATCTCTTTTTATTGGATATTTTTTATTTAATTTTCAAATTTTATCCCATTTCTCTGTTAACCCTCCAGAAACATGCTATCTCCCCCTGCTTCTATGAGGGAGCTCCCCCAACTCTCTCCCACCCACATACTCCCTCCCATGTCCCTGCTCTGACATTCCCTTTCACTGGGTTATTGAGCCTTGTCAGGTACAAGGAACTATTCTCCAATTGATGTCCAATAAGGCCATCCTCTGCTACATATTAGGCTGAGCCATAGGTCCATCCCTGGTACTCATGGGATGGTGATTTAGTCCTAGGAGCTCTGGTGGAATCTGGTTGGTTGATATTGTTGTTCTTCAAGGGGTCCAAACCCCTTCAGCTCCTTCAGTCCTTTCTTTAACTCCTCCATTGAAGACCCCGTTCTCAGTTCAATGGTTGGCTGCAAGGACCTACATCTATATTTTTCAGGGCAGAGCCTCTCAGGAAAGAGCTATATGAGGCTTCTGTAAGCATGCACTTCTTGGCATCTGCAATATTTTCTGGGTTTGGTGATTGTATATGGGATGTATCCCCAGATAGGGCAGGCTTTTAATGGGTTTTCTTTCATTCACTCCTCCACACTTTGTCTCCATATTTCTTCCAGTAAGGATTTTGTTCCCCTTTCTAAGAAGGACTGAAGAATTCACACTTTCGTCTTTCTTCTTCTTGAGCTTCATGTGGTCTCTGGATTGCACCTTGGGTAATCCTATCTTTTCAGCTAATATCTACTTATCAGTGAGTGCATACCACGTGTGCTTATTTGTGATTAGGTTACTTCATTCTGGATATTTTCTAGTTCAATCCATTTGCCTATGAATAACATGAAGTTATTGTTTTTAATACCTGAGTGGTACTCCATTGTATAAATGTACTATATTTTCTCTATCTATTCCTCTGTTGAAGGACATCTTGGTTCTTTCCAGCTTCTGACTATTATAAATAAAGTTGCTAAAAACATAGTGGACCATTTGTCCTTGATATATGTTGGACCATCTTTTGGTGTATGCCCAGGAGTGCCCTGGGTTCTAAAGTAGTACTGTGTCCAATTTTCTGAGGAAATGCCATAATGATTTCTAGAGCGGTTGTGTCAGCTTGCAATTCCACCAAAAATGGAGAAGTATTCCACTTTCTCCAAAACCTTGCCAGAATCTGCTGTCACCTGAGTTTTTGATCTTAGCCATTCTGACTTGTGTGATGTGGAATCTCAGGGTTGTTTTGATTTGCATTTCCCAATGAGTAAGGATGTTGAATATTGCTTCTCAGCCATTCATTATTCCTCAAATAAATCAGTAGCATTCCTCTACTCAAAGAATAAACAGGCTAAGAAAGAAATAAGAGAAAGAACACCGTTCATAATATTCACAAATAATATAAAATACCTTGCTGTGCCTCTAACCTATCAAGTGAAATATCTGTATGACAAGAACTTCAAGTCTCCGAAGAAAGAAATTGAAGATCTCAGAAGATGGAAAGATCTCCCATGCTCATGGATTGGCAGGATTAATATAGTAAAAATGGCCATCTTGCCAAAAGCAATCTGCAGATTCAATGCAATCTCCATCAAAATTCCAATTTATTTCTTCATATAGTTAGGAAAAGCAATTTGCAAATTCATTTGTAATAATAAAGAACCCAGGATAGAGAAAATTATTCTCAACAGTAAAAATACTTCTGGGGGAATCACCATCCCTGACCTCAAGCTGTATTACAAAGCAATCATGATCAAAATACCCGATATTGTTACAGAGACAGGCATGTAGATCGATGGAATACAATAGAAGACCCAGAAATGAATCCACTCAGTTATGGTCACTTGATATTTGACAAAGAATCAAAAAATTCCCAGTGTAAAAAAGACAACATTTTCAGCAAATGGTGCTTGTTTAACTCTGTTAAACAGTTAATATAGAGGAATGCAAATCAATCCATTCTTATCTCCTTGTAAAAACTTTAGTCCAAGTGGACCGAGAACTTTCACATAAAACCAGATACACTGAACTTATAAAAGTAATATTGAGGAAGAGACTGGAACATATGGGCACACAGGAAATTTTCCTTAACTGAAAACCAACGTCTTATGCTTTAAGATCAACAATAGACAAATTGGACCTCATAAAATTTCAAATTTTTGGATGGCACAGGACACTGTCAATAGGAAAAAATGGCAACCAAAAGTTTGGAAAAGATCTTTATCAATCCTACATCCAATAAAGGGCTAATAGCCAATATATACAAAGCACTCAAGAAGTTAAACTCCAGGTAACCAAATAACTATTTAAAATGGGGTAAAGAGCTGAACAAAGAATTCCAAACTGAGGAATATTCAATCTTGATGCTAAGATAGATGATAAACCAGTTAAAAATGGACAGGTCATAACTGCTTGTAACTGTAAATTTAGGGTATATCTGATACCTCTTCCTGGCACCTATCGGGACCTGAACTCATGTGCACATACATACACAGACACCCATAACACCCAAACATAAAATAAATTGTTTATTTACTAATTGGATATTTATTTATTTACATTTCAAATATTATTCAATAGAAAAAATAATTAAACAGTAAGATATTCCATTTTAGAACAAACTTTTTATGGAGTTTTATTACATTAACTCCACTACTAAAAGAGTTTCATTATTGTAGAAAAATATGTTCAGGCTGTGTGCTATTTTAAAGAAATCTGTGATGTAAATGGTAAACCAGTCTCCTCTGAATTGGTTCTGAAAACAAAATCATGAAAGTGGTTTACAAAATCTTCCCTATGAACACATTATTATCACAGCATATGGCCCCTCCATTAGCTACTGACCATGAAAACTGTTAAGTCATAGATCCTCTAATTTCTTCTCCTTTTCAACAGGCAATCTAGCCATATATTTTGGAGTTTCTCTCTCTTTCCCTTGACTGAGAATTGATGAAGAAGCTTGAGTAGACTTCAATATCTCTCCCTTTTCAGACAGTAAGAAAACTCAAGTTAACCTTGAAAATTACTTATATCTAATTTTTTTTAAAATCGTGACTCATAGTCTCTAGGCTGGGTCATGTGAGGTCACATGGTATGGAGTTTGTCCATCCTGCCTGAAAACCTGCAAGAGTCAGCAACTCTGTTTATTTTTATGTTCTAAAGGAAAATTTTGGATTGATGCTCCCAAATGTTCCAGCTTTCTCCCTCCAGTGCTTTTCTATCTATATCTTTCCTACTTATCTTCCACTTTCAGGTCTGATCTTAGATGCCTATAGAATTGATATTATTACTTTTAATAAAGCTCATTTGAATTAACCTCATGTCATTTTCCTTTATAGGAAACTGTCATTTCTCTTACCTTACAATGACTTTCAAGCTTTAAAATATCTCAATGTAAAACACAGTAATATTGTTATTTACTGTTTACCAATATTATTTTCATTCAAAGATACACTTTTGTTCATTTGTATACATACACATTAAAAAGTTTTAAAGGTAGAGAAAATTTTAAGATATAGATACCAATAAAAGTGCTATGCAACTTTACAATGAATTTGTATTTAAATGTATGTGTCATTACTAAAGAATCAAAACATTAACTTCATAAAGTATATAAAATAAAAGGAAGAGTAAGTAAAGGCTGATTTACAACTGAAGAAAAACTTTTAGTTGAAAGGTACCATGCTTTTAGGACTCACACAAATGAGAAATGGTGATTTGGGGCTTCATTTCATACAACACTCAATCAAAGTTTGACCCACATTAGCCTTTATTAATACAAGCTCCATTCATTTTAAATTCATTGTATAAATGTAGTATTCTGATAATATCTTGTACCATATTTGAGTGTTTTCTATGTCAATATATGTAAGCATCACCCAGATTGTTACAGTCACCCCCACAGTAGATAGTATGGTGACATGTTAACAGTTTTTTAGCCTGGGAGCCAATAGTCTAAACTATACAGACATATATTAGTCCATACAATCTAGTTCAGTGTCTATGTATGTATAATGATACAATCATTGTTACTAAGATATTTTATTATAAAATGCATCATTTTTAGGCTAAGTTACTTGTCCATAGACAGATAAAACTGTTAGAATTTCTAGAACCATGTTACCCATATATTGTTAGCTCAGGCTTTTTTTATTAAGATATTAAAAACCTTAAGACCTTTTAATATTATCAAATATCATTTTGATAGAACTCACTATGTTGATCCATAATTTAGTATAAATAGACAGACAAAAAGAAAATTAGCCTAGAAAGAATAGAAAGCCAAATTTCTAATTGGCCTAAAATAAGCCAGTTTTGTCCCATGTCTTCCTGATAGAAAGCCAAATGATTTAATCCAAACTACCAAACAGATGGAAGCTTGCATTTGAGCACAATTAAATACAGAAAATCTTCAGAATATACCACAATTACATAAACACCTGTGCTAGAGGTTTTTATTTAGGATATTGTAAGGAAGGATACAAACTGGAAATAAGAGGTTCTGGTGCTTCATTACTGTCTTGAGAATACAAGCTTAAATTATTGCATATAGATTTTAATATTATAAATTATGAAGTCATTCTGCTGGTATTATCAGTGTTTTATTATCTGATATAGTTCCAACCCTTTTTATGGGTCTCGCAGAATGATTCTTGGCAATTACTCTGCCTTCAGTATAGTAGATATTATATGTTAATAGGCACTTACACTTCTTTTCTCTTTATATGGAGCCAGGTGATCACATTTAGGATGCATATTTGAGATGTTGAAAGTAGCAAAGTAAAACATTTTAGATGATATAAAACAACAAAGTTTGTTTTGTGTCAAAGAATAATATGGATACATTCCTACCAAATACTTCTTCTTTCCACACAGATCTTCCATGTGGGAACAGGACCCATGATGAGGGGGTGAGAGACAGCCAAGTCACCTCATGTATCCAGGAAAAGCTGATTCCAGAGACCAACATCAGAGTGTAAATCAGAGTTTATTGCCCAACTTGTAAGCTTAAATATAGTGTTGAAACAAATCCCAAACCTACAAATCCTTGGCCAATCGTAACTTGCCACACCATTATAGTGCTCCAATTAAAGCACTGTCTATTGAGGTTATGGAGGAGTGGGAAAAGAAAATATCATTACCTGTGAAGACTTTGTTTTTGCTGTTTCACAGGTTTCATGGAATATAGACACACCTTAATACACAGCTTTAATCACAAGTAATAGCATCTAATTAAGGGTCAGACAAGCAGACAAATCAGAGAAAGATTTTAAGGAATGAGTCAGAGGAAGGATACAAATAATTATCTTGAGGATAAGAAAAAGGATATTTAAGAGCACTGCCTGGTGGAAGGTAGTGCAGTGGAGTTGAGTGGAATTCAGTTCAGTTTAGTCATTTGACATAGTTGAGTTCAGTGAATCAGTTCAGTGAAGTTGAGTTTATGCAGTTCAGTGAAGTCAGCAGGGACAGTCAAAGCCAGGAATAAGAAAGATAGTGTGAATCCAATTAGAGCAGCTCAGTTAGAAATCAGAGAAGCCAGATTGAAACATTCATCTTGGAGAGAAGTTTGAACCAGGATATCTGAGTTGAACCAGCCAACCAGAGTGCAGAAAGAGCTAGAAAGGGTAAGCTTCTTCAGCAGTTAAGTCTCTAGGATGACAATTATATCTAATAAATAAAATCATATTTTATCAGAGCAAGTATGCCCACTTGATCTAAGCATATCTGTGAGTATAGTTGTGTGTGTGTGTATGCGTGTGCGTGTGCGTGTGCGTGTGCGTGTGCGTGTGCGTGTGCGTGTGTGTGTGCGTGTGCATGTGCGTGTGTGTGTGTGTGTGTGTGTGTGTTATTCTCTCAATTTCCCAGTTGTATTTCCAGGGCCAGGTTATGTTTGACATAGCACACTCAAACTAGAAAAAGAGTCTATTCAATTCGTAATTTATTTATTTATTTATTTATTTATTTATTTATTTATTTTTTGTTGTGTGTGTTACTTTCTTTCCTTTTTAATAGGAAGTTTATTAACCATAGTGTTTAATGTCCTTGATAGTTAGTATCTGTATTCAATTCTCCAGATATATTTTTTTTCAGTTTTTTGCTGATTTATTTCTTTTTTTTTTTTTTTTTTTATTATTATTAACTTGAGTATTTTTATATACATTTAAAGTGTTATTTCCTTTCCCGGTTTCCGGGCAAACATCCCCCTCCCCCCTCCCCTTCCTTATGGGTGTTCCCCTCCCAACCCTCCCCCCCTTGCTTCCCTCTCCCCAACAGTCTAGTTCACTGGGGGTTCAGTCTTAGCAGGAACCAGGGCTTCCCCTTCCACTGGTGCTCTTACTAGGATATTCATTGCTACCTATGAGGTCAGAGTCCAGGGTCAGTCCATGTATAGTCTTTGGGTAGTGGCTTAGTCCCTGGAAGCTCTGTTTGGTTGGCATTGCTGTACATATGGGGTCTCGAGCTCCTTCAAGCTCTTCCAGTTCTTTCTCTGATTCCTTCAGCGGGGGTCCTGTTCTCAGTTCAGTGGTTTCCTGCTGGCATACGCCTCTGTATTTGCTGTATTCTGGCTGTGTCTCTCAGGAGCGATATGCATTCACATTTTGATCATTCGTCTTGAGTTTCATTTGTTCTAGGCATCTACGGTAATTCAAGCATTTGGGCTAATAGCCACTTATCAATGAGTACATACCATGTATGTCTTTCTGTGATTGGGTTAGCTCACTCAGGATGATATTTTCCACTTCCAACCATTTGCCTACGAATTTCATAAAGTCATTGTTTTTGAGAGCTGAGTAATATTCCTTTGTGTAGATGTACCACATTTTCTGTATCCATTCCTCTATTGAAGGGCATCTGGGTTCTTTCCAGCTTCTGGCTATTATAAATAAGGCTGCGATGAACATAGTGGAGCACGTGTCTTTTTTATATGTTGGGGCATCTTTTGGGTATATGCCCAGGAGAGGTATAGCTGGATCCTCAGGCAGTTCAATGTCCAATTTTCTGAGGAACCTCCAGACTGATTTCCAGAATGGTTGTACCAGTCTGCAATCCCACCAACAATGGAGGAGTGTTCCCCTTTCTCCACATCCTCGCCAGCATTTGCTGTCACCTGAGTTTTTTTTTCTTTTCTTTTTTTTTTTTTTCTTTTTTTTTTTTTCCGGGGCTGGGGACCGAACCCAGGACCTTGCGCTTTGCTAGGCAAGCTCCCGCTCTGCTAAATCCTAACCTAAAATGTAACCCAGGCTGGCCTCAGACTCGTGATCCTCCTGCCTCTGCCTCCTTCAGCAAATCCTGCAGTGCGTGCGCCACCACAACCCGGCGGGGAGTTTTTGATCTTAGCCATTCTCACTGGAGTGAGGGTGAAATCTCAGGTTGTTTTGATTTGCATTTCCCTTATGACTCAACGATGTTGAACATTTCTTTAGGTGTTTTCAGCCATTCGGTATTCCTCAGCTGTGAATTCTTTGTTTAGCTCTGAACCCCATTTTTAATAGGGTTATTTGTCTCCCTGCGGTCTAACTTCTTGAGTTCTTTGTATATTTTGGATATAAGCCCTCTATCTGTTGTAGGATTGGTAAAGATCTTTTCCCAATCTGTTGGTTGCCGTTTTGTCCTAACCACAGTGTCCTTTGCCTTACAGAAGCTTTGCAGTTTTATGAGATCCCATTTGTCGATTCTTGATCGTAGAGCATAAGCCATTGGTGTTTTGTTCAGGAAATTTTTTCCAGTGCCCATGTGTTCCAAATGCTTCCCTAGTTTTTCTTCTATTAGTTTGAGTGTATCTGGTTTGATGTGGAGGTCCTTAATCCACTTGGACTTAAGCTTTGTACAGGGTGATAAGCATGGATCGATCTGCATTCTTCTACATGTTGACCTCCAGTTGAACCAGCACCATTTGCTGAAAATGCTATCTTTTTTCCATTGGATGGTTTTGGCTCCTTTGTCAAAAATCAAGTGCCCATAGGTGTGTGGGTTCATTTCTGGGTCTTCAATTCTGTTCCATTGGTCTATCTGTCTGTCTCTGTACCAATACCATGCAGTTTTTATCACTATTGCTCTGTAATACTGCTTGAGTTCTGGGATAGTGATTCCCCTGAGGTCCTTTTTTTTTGTTGAGGATAGTTTTAGCTATCCTGGGTTTTTTTGTTATTCAGATGAATTTGCAAATTGTTCTGTCTAACTCTTTGAAGAATTGGATTGGTATTTTGATGGGGATTGCATTGAATCTGTAGATCGCTTTTTGGTGGAATGGCCATTTTACTATATTAATCCTGCCAATCCATGAGCATGGGAGATCTTTCCATCTTCTGAGATCTTCTTCAATTTCTTTCTTCAAGTCTTGAAGTTCTTATTGTGCAGATCTTTCCCTTGCTTGGTTAAAGTCACACCAAGGTACTTTATATTATTTGGATCTATTATGAAGGCGTCATTTCCTAATTTCTTTTTTCGGCCTGTTTTCTCTTTTTTGTAGAGGAAGGCTACTGATTTATTTGAGTTAATTTTATACCCAGCCACTTTGCTGAAGTTGTTTATCAGCTTTAGTAGTTCTCTGGTGGAACTTTTGGGATCACTTAAATATACTATCATATCATCTGCAAATAGTGATATTTTGACTTCTTCTTTTCGATCTGTATCCCTTGACCTCCTTTTGTTGTCTGATTGCTCTGGCTAGAACTTCAAGAACTATATTGAATAAGTAGGGAGAGAGTGGGCAGCCTTGTCTAGTCCCTGATTTTAGTGGGATTGCTTCAAGTTTCTCTCCATTTAGTTTAATGTTAGCCACTGGTTTGCTGTATATGGCTTTTACTATGTTTAGGTATGGGCCTTGAATTCCTATTCTTTCCAGGACTTTTTATCATGAAGGGTGTTGAATTTTTTGTCAAATGCTTTTCAGCATCTAATGAAATGATCATGTGGTTTTGTTCTTTCAGTTTGTTTATATAATGGATCCGTTGATGGTTTTCCATATATTAAACCATCCCTGCATGCCTGGGATGAAGCCTACTTGATCATGGTGGATGATTTTTTTGATGTGCTCTTGGATTGGTTTGCCAGAATTTTTATTGAGTATTTTGCATCGATATTCATAAGGAAATTGGTCTGAAGTTCTCTTTCTTTGTTGGGTCTTTGTGGTTTTAGGTATAAAATTGTGGCTTCATAGAAGGAATTCGGTAGTGCTCCATCTGTTTCAATTTGTGGAATAGTTTGGATAATATTTGTACGAGGTCTTCTATGAAGGTCTGATAGAATTCTGCACTAAACCCGTCTGGACCTGGGCTCTTTTTGGTTGGGAGACCTTTAATGACTTCTTCTATTTCCTTAGGAGTTATGGGGTTGTTTAACTGGTTTATCTGTTCCTGATTTAACTTCGGTACCTGGTATTTGTCTAGGAAATTGTCCATTTCCTGCAGATTTTCAAGTTTTTGTTGAATATAGGCTTTTATAGTAAGATCTGATGATTTTTTGAATTTCCTCTGAATCTGTAGTTATGTCTCCCTTTTCATTTCTGATTTTGTTAATTTGGACACACTCTCTGTGTCCTCTCGTTAATCTGGCTAAGGGTTTATCTATCTTGTTGATATTCTCAAAGAACCAATTTTTGGTTCTGTTGATTCTTTCTATGGTCCTTTTTGTTTCTATTTGGTTGATTTCAGCTTTGAGTTTGATTATTTCCTGCCTTCTACTCCTCCTGGGTGCATTTGCTTCTTTTTGTTCTAGAGTTTTTAGGTGTGTTGTCAAGCTGCTGACATATGCTCTTTCCTGTTTCTTTCTGCAGGCACTCAGCGCTATGAGTTTTCCTCTTAGCACAGCTTTCATTGTGTCCCATAAGTTTGGGTATGTTGTACCTTCATTTTCATTAAATTCTAAAAAAGTTTTTAATTTCTTTCTTTATTTCTTCCTTGACCAGGTTATCATTGGTAGAGCATTGTTCAATTTCCACGTATATGTGGGCATTCTTCCCTTATTGTTATTGAAGACCAGTTTTTAGGCGTGGTTGTCTGATATGCTTGCATGGGATTATTTCTATCTTTCTGTACCTGTTGAGGCCCGTTTTTGACCAATTATATGGTCAATTTTGGAGAAAAGTACCATGAGGAGCTGAGAAGAAGGTATATCCTTTTGCTTTAGGATAGAATGTTCTATAAATATCCGTTAAGTCCATTTGGCTCATGACTTCTCTTAGTCTGTCTACATCTCTGTTTAATTTCTGTTTCCATGATCTGTCCATTGATGAGAGTGGGGTGTTGACATCTCCTACTATTATTGTGTGAGGTGCAATGTGTGTTTTGAGCTTTAGTAAGGTTTCTTTTACGTATGTAGGTGCCCTTGTATTTGGGGCATAGATATTTAGGATTGAGAGTTCATCTTTGTGGATTTTTCCTTTGATGAATATGAAGTGTCCTTCCTTATCTTTTTTGATGACTTTTAGTTGAAAATTGATTTTATCTGATATTAGAATGGCTACTCCAGCTTGCTTCTTCTGACCATTTGCTTGGAAAGTTGTTTTCCAGCCTTTCACTCTGAGGTAGTGTCTGTCTTTGTCTCTGAGGTGTGTTTCCTGTAGGCAGCAGAATGCAGGGTCCTTGTTGCGCATCCAGTTTGTTAATCTATGTCTTTTTATTGGGGAGTTGAGGCCATTGATGTTGAGAGATATTAAGGAGTAGTGATTATTGCTTCCGGTTGTATTCATATTTGGATGTGAGGTTATGTTTGTGTGCTTTTCTTTTCTTTGTTTTGTTGCCAAGACGATTAGTTTCTTGCCTCTTCTAGGGTATAGCTTGCCTCCTTATGTTGGGCTTTACCATTTATTATCCTTTGTAGTGCTGGATTTGTAGAAAGATATTGTGTAAATTTGGTTTTGTCATGGAATATCTTGGTTTCTCCATCTATGTTGATTGAGAGTTTTGCAGGATACAGTAACCTGGGCTGGCATTTGTGTTCTCTTAGGGTCTGTATGACATCAGTCCAGGATCTTCTGGCCTTCATAGTTTCTGGTGAAAAGTCTGGTGTGATTCTGATAGGTCTGCCTTTATGTTACTTGGCCTTTTTCCCTTACTGCTTTTAATATTCTTTCTTTATTTTGTTCGTTTGGTGTTTTGAATATTATGTGAGGGAGGTGTTTCTTTTCTGGTCAATCTATTTGGAGTTCTGTAGGCTTCTTGTATGCCTATGGGTATCTCTTTTTTAGGTTAGGAAGTTTTCTTCTATGATTTTGTTGAAGATATTTACTGGTCCTTTGAGCTGGGGTCTTCACTCTCTTCTATACCTATTATCCTTAGGTTTGATCTTCTCATTGAGTCCTGGTTTCCTGTATGTTTTGGACCAGTAGCTTTTTTCGCTTTACATTATCTTTGACAGTTGGTCAATGATTTCTATGGAATCTTCTGCTCCTGAGATTCTCTTCCATCTCTTGTATTCTGTTGGTGAAGCTTGTATCTACAGCTCCTTGTCTCTTCTTTTGGTTTTCTATATCCAGGGTTGTTTCCATGTGTTCTTTCTTGATTGCTTCTATTTCCATTTTTAATTCCTTCAACTGTTTGATTGTGTTTTCCTGGAATTCTTTCAGGGATTTTTGTGTCTCCTCTCTATGGGCTTCTACTTGTTTATTTATGTTTTCCTGGAATTCTTTCAGGGATTTTTGTGTCTCCTCTTTATAGGCTTCTACTTGTTTATTTATGTTTTCCTGGAATTCTTTCAGGCATTTTTGATTCTCTCTGTGGCTTCTGCTTGTCCTCTAAGGAGTTCTTCCGTCTTTCTTGAATCCTCAACATCATGGTCAAATATGATTTTGAATCTAGATCTTGCTTTTCTGGTGTGTTTGGATATTCCATGTTTGTTTTGATGGGAGAATTGGGCTCCGATGGTGCCATGTAGTCTTGGTTTCTGTTGCTTGGGTTCCTGCGCTTGCCTCTCGCCATCAGATTATCTCTAGTGTTACTTTGTTCTGCTATTTCTGACAGTGGCTAAACTGTCCTATAAGCCTGTGTGTCAGGAGTGCTGTAGACCTGTTTTCCTCTCTTTCAGTCAGTTATGGGGACAGAGTGTTCTGCTTTCAGGCGTGTAGTTTTTCCTCTCTACAGGTCTTCAGCTGTTCCTGTGGGCCTGTGTCTTGAGTTCACCAGGCAGGTCACTTGCAGCAGAAAAGTTGGTCTTACCTATGGTCCCGAGGCTCAAGTTCACTCTCGGGGTGCTGCCCATGAGCTCTCTGAGGCGGCAGCAACCAGGAAGATCTGTGCCGCCCTTCCGGAGCCTTTTTAGTGCACCAGGGTTCAGATGGAGTTTGGTGTTTTCCTCAAGGAATCAGTAATGTGTGCAGAGAGCAGTCTCTTCTGGTTTCTTTTGTCCGTGTCCGCCTCTCTGAAGGTTTAGCTCTCCCTCCCACGGGATTTGGGTGCAGAGAACTGTTTATCCAGTCGGTCCCTTCAGGTGCGGTGTCTCAGACACAGTGGACCTGCTGCTCCTGGGCCCTCCTCTACGGGTACCCAGAGGCCGTATACAGTTTCCTCCTGGGCCAGGGATGTGGGCAGGGGTGGGCAGCGTTGATGGTCTCCTCCGCTCTGCTGCCTCAGGAGTGCCCTTCCGACCAGGCGGGCGAGAACTCCCCCTCCAGGGAGTCTGGGACAGAGAGCTGCTGAGGGCAGGGATCCATGCCGCCCGGACTCTGCCAAACACGGAAGTCAAATTCGTAATTTATTAATTGTAAAAAATAGTTAGCCCTTTTAACTTAATTACCATGCTTTTACTGACAATGTGTTTTACCCTTATTTAGTCACAAAGAGCAATTCATTTTAAAATGTATTTCTTAATTAACAAAATATAACAAAATATCTCAGAACTAGTAGCCATTAAATACCAATTATGTGATCACTTTGGTTTATATTTAGATTCTTATAACACGTGCATTTGATCTAAATTTTTTATTGACTATTAAAAATAAAATATTGACTGAGGTATACATACATGGTACAGAACATATCTAATACGAACATGTGCCATGAAAATCAAAATACTGATAAAAGTTAATATATGCAGAAATCACTAATTTTCATCATAGATAGTAAGAATAAGTATCGTTTAAAACCATGAATGAAGAAAGAAGGAGGAACAGAATGAAGGAATGGAAGACTAGGAGAGAAATAATGGGAGATGGGTTGAGTGAAAGAGAGGGAAGCGAAGAGCTTGGTAAAAAGTAAGGGACAGCCTTAGAGAAATTATGTAAATATTTGGTCTGTTCCATGACAGATTCTTATAATTGAATAAATTATACTTTTTTAATTAATTGTTTTATTAATGGTCATTTTACCAAAGGTAATCTACAGATTCAATGCAATCCCCATCAAAATTCCAATTCAAGTCATCATAGAGTTAAAAAGAAAAATTTGCAAATTCATCTGGAATAACAAAAATCTCAAGATAGCTAAAACTATCCTCAACAATTAAAGGACTTCTGGGGGAATCACTATCCCTGAACTCAAGCAGTATTACAAAGCAATAGCAATAAAAAATGTATGGTACTGGTACAGAGACAGGCAGACCAGTAAAATAGAATTGAAGACCCAGAAATGAACCCACACACCTATGGTCACTAGATTTTTGACAAAGTAGTGAAAAATCATCAAATGGAAAAAAAGATAGCCTTTTCAGCAAATGGTGCTGGGTTCAACTGGAGATCAGCATGTAAAAGAATGCAAATAGATCCATTCTTATTGCCCTGTACAAAGCTTAAGCAAGTGGATCAAGGACCTCCACATTAAACCAGATACACTCAAACTAATAGAAGAAAAAGTGGAGAAGAGTCTCAAACACATGGGAACTGGGGAAATTTTCCTGAACAGAACACCAATGGCTTATGCTCTAAGATCAAGAATTGACAAATGGGACCTCATAAAGCTGCAAATATTCTGTAAGGCAAAGGATACTATCATTGGGACAAAACAGCAACCAACAGATTGGGAAAATATCTTTACCAATCCTACATCTGATAAAGGGTAATATCCAAAATATACAAAGAACTCATGAAGTTAGACTCCAGAGAGCCAAATAACCCTATTTAAGAATGGATGGGGTACAGTGCTAAACAAAGAATTCACAGCTAAGGAATATCCAATGGCTGAGAAGCACCTAAAGAAATGTTCAACATCCTTAGTCATAAAAACAAACCTGAGATTACACCTCACACTAGTATGAATGGTTAAGATAAAAAACTCAGGCAACAACAGATGCTGGCAAGGATATGAAGAAAGAGGAACAGTCCTCCATTGTTGGTAAGATTGCAAATTAGTACAACGACTCTAGAAATCAGTCTGGAAGTTCCTCAGAAAATTGGACATTCCACTACCTGAGGATTCAGTTATACCTTTCCTGGGCATATACCCAAAAGATGCTCCAACATACAACAAAGACACATGTTCCACTATGTTCATAGCACTCTTATTTATAATAGCCAGAAGCTGGAAAGAACCCAGATGCCCTACAACAGAGGAGTAGATACAGAAAATGTGGTACATTTACAAATGGAGTACTCTACTCAGCTATCAAAAACAGTGAATTCATGATATTCATAGTCAAATAGATACAACTAGAAAATATCATCCTGAGTGAGGTAACCCAATCACAGGAAAACATACATGTTATGCACTCACTGATAAGTGAATATTAGCCCTAATGCTCAAATTATCCAAGATGCAATGCATGGACCACATGAAACTCAAGAAGGATGATGAAAACGTGGATGCTTCACTCCTTCTTAAAAAGGGGAACAAAAATATCCGTAGGAGGGGATAGGGAGGCAAAGTTTAGATCTGCAAGTGAAGGAACGACCATTCAGAGCCTGCCCCACATGTGGCCCATTTATATACAGCCATCAAAACTAGATAAGATTGATGAAGCTAAAAAGTACGTGCTAAAAGGGTCTGGATATAGATCTCTCCTGAGTGTCACAACCAGAGCATGTCAAATACAGAGGCAAATGCTAGCATTCAAACCACTGAACTGAGAACAGGACCCCCACTGGAGGAATTAGAGAAAGGACAGAAAGAGCTGAAGGGGCTTACAACGCCATTAGAATAACAATGCCAACAAACAGAGCTTCCAGGGAAGCTCTATACCCAAAGACTATCCATGGACTGACCCTGGGCTCCACCTGCATATGTAACTGTGAATAGTCTTGTTGGGGCACCAGTGGAAAGAGAAGCCCTTCCTCTGGTGAAGGTTGGACCCCCAATATTGGGGATTGTTGGGGGAGCCATAAAGGGGTGTGGATCGGGAGGGGAACACCCTTATAGAAGGGGAGGGAGAGCTCTGGGTTAGGGTGCTGATGGACAGGAAACTGTGAAAGGGAATAACATTTGAAATGTTAATAAGAAATACCCAACTTAATAAAAATGGAAAAAAGAAATATAAATAAATTAATAAATATCCAATAAAAGTAAAAAATATTTTTATTTATTTACATTTCAAATGTCCCCCTCCCCTTTCCTTTGAACAGGGTGCTCCCCCACCTATCTGCCCACTCCAGGCTCACCTCTCCACCATTTCCCTTCACTGGGGTAACACTTTAAAAATCCAAATTTTAATAAAGTATATACTGCTTGTCAGTGTTTTTTCAATTCTTTTTGCTTTATTTCCATAACTTTACAACACAAATACAACCACTCTGTTATATTTGGCATGAAGGTATCTGTACATATTTATAACCATTTGCAGATTAATTTATTAAGGAAAATAAGACCCCTGCAAATGTTTCCATATTGGAATCTGTGAATGTGTGACTTAATTTATATACTAAATTAGTAAAAGAGACTTTGATGATGTAATTAATTTATGAATCCTGAGCTAGAATAATTAATCTGGTCATAATGTAACATACAAATTACATTTAGAGAGTCAGTCAGGTGGCAATGGAAGTGGAATTGAGGTAGAGTGACTGACACATTTTGAAGGTAAAGGAAAGACCCACAGATCGGGGACTAGAAGTGTCTTCTTAAATGTGAAGAAGTTAAAAACATAGAGGAAATACATGTCTTGAACAAATGCCTGTCCACAAATATGCTGATTTTTGAAACAGTAAAATTTATTTCAAATTTTCAACTTGAAGAATTTAATAATAATAATAATAATAATAATAATAATAACAATTTTATATTATTTTAAACTACCACATTTGTAATAATGCACTGCAGTACCAAAAGAAAACAACACGTGTGGATGCACAAAGAATCTAATCATTTTCTCTTTCATTGTTTTTCTCAGAGTTTTTACTGCTAGGATGAAATACCACAACAAAAAACAATTTGGTGAGAAAAAGATTTATTTCATTTTATAGTACTTATGTCACACTCCATCATTGTCTTAGGGTTTTCATGGCTGTGAAGAGCCACCATGACCAAGACAACTCTTATAAAGGACAACATTTAAGTGGGGCTGGTTTACAGGTTCAGAAGTTCAGTGTATTATCATCAAGGTGAGACAAATGGCAGTGTTCAGGCAAGCATGCCACTATAAAAGGATCTGAGGGTTCTATGTCTTGTTTTGAAGGGAATCAGAAGACTTGACTTTTAGGCAGTAGAAGGAAGATATAATGCTGACACCCACAAGGACACAGTTCCTCCAATAAGGCCATGGTTACTCGAATAAGGCCACACCTCCAAATAGTGACACTCGCTGGAATAAGCCTTTTCAAACCATCACAATCATAAAGAAAATCAGGACAGGAACCCAAGGCAAGAAACTACAAGTAGGAACTGATGAAGAGGTCATGAAATGCTGCTTACTCTCTCGCCCTTCATGGCTTGTTTGGCCTGTACTTTTATATAACTCAGGGCCACCAGAACAAAAGTGGAATGAGATTTTAACTGCTAAGCAATCTCTCCAGATCCAACAAACACAGACACACACAGACATACACAGATACACATACACATGTGTGTGTACATACACATTATATTATATATAACCATTTTCTTTCATTTTCTTTCAACTCTTTACACACACACACACACATTATTTATAATCTTTAAGTGTTTAGAATGAGAAAATACTTCTTTAAATGTTTACTTAGTAATATTAAACATGGACATTCTTTAATAATTTCATTCTCTGCCATATATTTTAGGGATTATATTTACAAAATGCTCAAGAAAAAATTCAACAAGAAGAAAAGCTTAATATAATACCAAAATACTAAGAAAATACAATGGATAAAGATGTTGTAGCACATCAAGTAAAACAATTTAGATATGCTAATATACAGTAACATCTGTAAGTCCAAAATACTGAGTAACAGAGTAAATTCTCAGAATATATTTTTATTTGTTGTGTTTCAATGTATCTACTGAAAATAAATCCTACAGTTAACTGAAAATTTGAAAATTAGATAACACTACAACTGTGATACTTAAAATTGAAGAGAATAGATGTCTTAGTTTGAGCTTTTATTGGCCAAAATCAATTTTGAGGAAAGGGTTTATTTAGCTTACACTTCCAGTTCTACAGTGAACAAATCTAGACACATATATGTGACAGTTAAAAAGGGCATCAGAAATTTGAAAGAGAGCATATGGGAAGGTTTGGAATGAGGAAATAAAAATGTAAGATGATGTAGTTATATAATAACCCCAAATACTAAAAAGCATTATTTTTAATAATGAAGCAGATATGTAAAATTAGGAATGAGTATAATAAAAAATTAGTGGAAATAAAGTAGAGAATAAAAAGAAAGTAAGAGACAAGAAGGAGGAAACTGTTGGAAAAATTTAAATATGTTTTGTGTTAGAAAATGCATCTGAAGAAATAGAACATTAAGTATTCTTATAAATATTTATAATATCAGAAGGATTAAAGGGAATATTAACTCTGGGAAAAGATCAAAATGAGATGATAAGGCAATAGCAAGAAATGAAACGTTAGATTTTATTATAAAAATTGAGGACTGGCAACACTATAAACAGGCTATTCAAAT
Source organism: Rattus rattus (assembly GCF_011064425.1). Lineage (NCBI taxonomy): Eukaryota > Metazoa > Chordata > Mammalia > Rodentia > Muridae > Rattus > Rattus rattus. The sequence continues at coordinate 72,177,655 of NC_046172.1, forward strand.
TCGAAATAGGTAGTAATGATCAGAAATTTATCATAAACTCAATGGAGAAGGGCTTCAGAAAACATTCAGACTATAAAAGAAATAGAAAAAAAACTGCCAGCTTCACTAGTGGTTATAGAAAGTTATATGCATATATAATTTATTAAAGACTGAAAAGGGAAAGAACATTAAATGATTTATAATGTTCTGAAACTGTTCTTGCATATGAAACAATTTATGTATTGCTCCAGTTTAGTCCTGCCTCACTAGTCTCTTGAGTTTTTTTTGTCCACCATAGTTTTTGTCTCATCTAACAAGTTTGGTTGCCTTACCTTCTTCTGAGATAGTGTACAGGGTTCATAACCATCACTGTGGTGCTCAACATAGTAAATATTATAAAAGCTATGTTTCAGGTCTAACCTCATCAAACTCACAAAGTTTGGTTCATTCATCTATTTCTAGACAACTTAATCATCCTGTCATACACTGTACAATTCAGATCCCTAGTATTTGTATCAATGAACTGGATAAAACAAATGAGGACAGAGATTTAAGGTTTTGTTACTTAAATATTGACTAGTGAGAGAAAGGTTTAAATGTTCTGATTTTAATTCTTTTACTATGATATAGACCATCTTCAAAAGTAAATCAGAAAAGAAGGGTTTGCTTAGTTTACCGTTTAGAGGCCATCATGGAATGTTACCAAGTTCCAAGAGCTCAAAGCAGAAACCTAGAGGTAACTGAAGTTGAGATGTTGAAAGAGGATTGCTTATTGGCTTGCTTCCTATGACTTGCTGAGCTTCTTTTCCTATACATCTGCAGGAGATAGCAGACACTGGGCTAGTCCCAGCCACATGAGTCATTAATAAAAAAATGCACTGTAGACATGCCCATATCCAATTCATGGAGATATTATTCAAATTGTGGTTCTGTAATCTCAGGTAATTCAAGTTGTAGTCAGTTTGAAAACAAAAACAAAAACTAAAACTAAAACAAAACCTAGAAGAGTGGGCTAAAATTAGTAACTAAAAGTTTTACCCACTCCAAACACACACACACACACGCACACCCCTAAGGTGGGATGCTTTCATAATCTTAATATAATGCATACTGTGTTTTGGGGAAAGCACATATATTCTTTGGTAAAGTTAAGGATGCCATAATGCTTTAGTACTATTTCACTTTGCTCTATCCATCTACCTATACATTCTACGTGTTTCTTACTTTTATATTTGGGGAGTAGTTGCTTTTAGATATGTCTCATGTGACTCAGGCTGTTCTCTAACTAAAGATTTACCTAAAGATGATTTCTAACTTCTGAACTTCCTGTCTCTTGTGTCCAGTTTTGTGAAAAGATCCATATGCTACCATGGTAGGTTTAGGTTGTACTAGGAATGAAACTCAATCCTTTGTGCATGGTAGAGAAACACTTTACAAATTGACATATATCACCAGTCTTCTTTCACCTGAGTAGAATCCTCAGAAATTTTAGAAGATTCTCTGTACCCACACATACATATACTTTGTCTGTTTTACTAAATCCCAAATTCAGACATATTATTTGTTACAAGTGCTGAAGAACCATAGTATATTATTACCATTATCGAAACAGCATATTTTACATTAAATTCATTCTCACTGTCCTATATTTTATCAATTTTGTTGGCTCTTTTTAAAAATTTTTTATTAGATATATTTCTTTACTTACATTTCAAATGTTATTCCAATTCCCGGATTCCTGACCATAAGCCTCCATTCCCTCAACTCCCATATACCATAAGGGTATTCCCCCTATACACCCATCTTACCCATATTCCCCTGCACTGGGGATCCAACCTTGACAGGATCAAGGACTTCCCATTCAACTGGTGCCACAACAAGGCTATTCTCTGCTACATATGCATTTGGAGTCCTGGGTCAGTCCATGTATAGCTTTTCGGTAGTGGGTTAGTCCCTGGAAGCTCTGGTTGGTTGGCATTGTTGTTTTTATGGGGTTGCAATCTGCTTCAACTCTCTAGTCCTTTCTCTGATTCCTTCAACGGGGGTCCTGTTCTCAGTTTAGTGGTTTGCTGTAGCATTGACCACTGTACTGGACATGCTCTGGATATGTCTCTCAGGAGAGATCTATATCAAGTCTGTTTCAGCACACATTTTTGTAGCTTGTTTCAGCACGCATTTTTGTAGCTTCATCAATCTTATCTAGTTTTGGTGGCTATATATATATATATATATATATATATATATATATATATATATATATATATATATATATATATATATATGTCACATGAGTCACATATGGGGCAATCTCTGAATGGCCATTCCTTGAGGCCCTGCACTAAACATTGCTTCTATATCCCCTCCTATGGATATTTATTTCTCATTTTAACAAGGAGTGGGAGCATCCACATTTTGATCATCCTTCTTCTTGAGCTTCCTGTGGTCTGTGGAATGCCTTTTGGGTAATTCGAGTTTTGGGCTAATATCAACTTATCAGTGAGTGCATACGAAGTGTGTTTTTTTGTGATTGACTAAGCTCACTGAGTATGATATTTTGTGTTCATCCCATTTGCCTATGAATTTCATGAAGTCATTGTTTCTGATAGCTGAGTAGTACTCCATTGTGTAGATGTACCACATTTTCTGTATCCATTCCTCTGTTGAAGGACATCTGGGGTCTTTCCAGCTTCTGGTTATCATAAATAAGTCTGCTATAACCATAGTGGAGCATGTAAATTTGTGGTATATTGGAGCATCTTTTGGGTATATTCCTAGGGGAACTATAGCTGGGTCCTCAGGTAGTGGAATATTCAATTTTCTGAGGAACTTCCAGATTGATTTCAAGTGAGGTTGTACCAGTTTGCAATCCCAACAACAATGGAGGAGTGTTCTCTTACTCCACATCCTTTCCAGCATCTGCTGTCACCTGAGTTTTTTATCTTAGCCATTCTCACTGGTGTGAGATGGAATCTCAGAGTTATTTTGATTTGTATTTCCCTTATGACTAAGGATGTTGAACATTTCTTTAGGTGCTTCTCAGCCTTTCGATATTCCTCTGCTGAGAATGTTTTGTTTAGCTCTCTACCCCATTTTTAATAGGGTTATTTGGTTCGCTGTAGTATAACTCCTTGAGTTCTTTGTATATTTTGGATATTAGCCCTCTATCAGATATAAGATTGCTAAAGATCTTTTCTCAATCTGTTGGTTGCCGTTTTGTCCCAATAACAGTGTCTTTTGCCTTACAGAAGCTTTGCAGTTTTATGAGATCCCATTTGTCGATTCTTGATCTTAGAGCATAAGCCATTGGTGTTTTGTTCAGGAAATTTTTTCCAGTGCCCATGTGTTCCAGATGCTGCCCCAGTTTTTCTTCTATTAGTTTGAGTGTATCTGGTTTGATGTGGAGGTCCTTGATCCACTTGGACTTAAGCTTTGTACAGGGTGATAAGAATGAATTGATCTGCATTCTTCTATATGCTGACCTCCAGTTGAACCAGCACCATTTGCTGAAAATGTTATCTTTCTTCCATTTGATGGTTTTGGCTCCTTTGTCAAAGATCAAGTGAATATAGGTGTGTGGTTCATTTCTGGGTCTTCATTGTTCCACTGTTCTATTTGCCTGTCTCTGTAACAATACCATGCAGTTTTTATGACTATTGCTCTGTAATACTGCTTGAAGTCAGGGACTGTGAATCCCCCAGAAGTTCTTTTATTGTAGAGTATAGTTATCACTATCCTGGGTTATTTGTTATTCCAAAAGAATTTGAAAATTGCTCTTTCTATCTCTAGAAAGAATTGAATAGGAATTTTGATGGGGATTTCAACGAATATGCAGATTGCTTTTGGCAAAATGGCCATCTTTACTATATTAATCCTGCCAATCCTTGAACATGGAAGAACTTTCCATATTCTGAGGTCTTCTTCAATTTCGTTCTTCAGAGACTTGAAGTTCTTGTCATATAGGTCTTTCCTTGCTTGGTTAAAGTCACACCAAGGTATTTTATATTATTTGGGAATATTGTGGAGGATATCATTTCCTTAATTTCTTTTTCAGTTTGTTTATCCTTTGAGTAGAGGAAGGCTGCCAATATGTTTGAGTTAATTTTATATACGGATGCTTTGCTGACATTGTTTATCAGGTTAAGTAGTTCTCTGGTGGAACTTTTGGGGTTCCTTAAGTACACTATCATATCATCTACAAATAGTGATATTTCTATTTCTTCCCTTCCAGTTTGTATCCTTTTGATCTGCTTTCACTGTCTGATTGCTCTGGTTAAGATTTTGAATACTATATTGAATAAGTAGGGAGAGAGTGACCAGCCTTGCCTAGTTGCCATGCCCAACCTCGACCAGCAAGGAAGACACCACCACAGGAGATCTTCTTCAAGCAGTTTTACTCAGGAACCTTGATACAACCTTCTGACTCTCTCTCTTCTGGCTCTCTCTCCCCAGGGAACGCCCTGCACCATACTTAAATAGCTAGCACTGGCCAGTCCTAGCAAGCCACGTGGGTCATGGGTCATGTAGATAGGCTGTCACTATGCCGAAGCTAGTGGGCCAGGCAGACATAGCCAAATAAGGATTTGTTTACTGCAAGGAGCGCTCACCATTGGGAGGGTGGAAGGCGGAAACCAGCGCCATCTTTGAGGCACGGCACGTCGCAGCTCTCTACACCTAGTCCCTGATTTTAGTGGGATTGCTTCAAGTTTCTCTCTATATAGTTTGATGTTAGCTACTACTTTGCTGTATGTGGCTTTTATTATGTTTAGATATGGGCCTTGAGTTCCTGATATTTCCAGGACTTTTATCATGAAGGGGTGTTGAATTTTGTCAAATGCTTTCTCAACAGCTAATGAAATGACCATGTGGTTCTTTGAGCTTATTTATATAGAGTATTACATTGATTTATTTCTGTATATTAAACCATCCCTGCATCCCTGGTCATGAAGCCTACTTGATCATGATGGATAATCTTCTTGATGTGTTCTTGGATTCAGTTTGCAAGAATTTTATTGTGTTTTTTTGCATCAATATTCATAAAAGAAATTGGTCTGAAGTTCTCTTTCTTTGTTGGGTCTTTGTGTGGTTTCGGTATAAGAATAATTGTGGCTTCAGAGATCAAATTTGGTAGTGCTCCCTCTCTTTCTATTTTGTGGAATAATTTAGACAATATTGGTATGAGGTCTTCTATGAATGTATGATAAAATTATGCACTGAACCCCTGTGGACCTGGGCACTTTTTGTTGGGAGACTTTTAATAAATGCTTCTATTTCTTTAGGAGTTATGGGGATGTTTAGATGGTGTATTGTTCCCCATTTAACTTTGGTACCTGTTATGTGTATAGAAAATTGTCCAGATTTTCCAGTTTTGTTGAATATAGGCTTTTGTAGTAGAATCTGATGATTTTATTTATTTCTTCAGATTCTGTTGTTATATCTCCCTTTTCTTTTCTGATTTTGTTAATTTTGATACACTCTCTGTGATCTCTGGTTAGTTTGGCTAAGGGTTTATCTATCTTGCTGATTTTCTCAAAGAACCAGCTCCTGGTTTTGTTCATTCTTTGTATTGTCCTTTTTGTTTCTACTTGGTTGATTTCAGCTCTGAGTTTGATTATTTCCTGCCTTCTACTCCTCCTGGGTGTATTTATTTCTTTTTGTTCTAAAGCTTTTAGGTGTGCTGTCAAACTGTCGTCATATGCTCTCTCCTGTTTCGTTTTGCTGGCACTCAGAGTTATGCGTTTTCCTCTTAGAACTGCTTTCATTGTGTCCTGTAAGTTGGGAATATTTTATCTTAATTTTCATTAAATTCTAAGAAGTCTTTAATTTCTTTCTTTATTTCTTCCTTGACCAAGTTGTCATTGAGTAGAGCATTGTTCAACTTCCATGTACATGTGGACTTTCTGTCATTATTGTTGTTATTGAAGACGAATCTTAGTGCATGGTGATCTGATAGGATGTGTGGGATTATTTCAATCTTCCTGTATCTGTTGAGGGCTGTTTTGTGACCAATTATATGGTCAATTTTGGAGAAGGTTCCATGAGGTGCTGAGGAGAAGGTATATCCTTTTGATTTAGGATGGAATGTTCTATAAATATCTGTTAAAACCATTTGGTTCATAACTTCTGTTAGTTTCTCTATATCTCTGTTTAATTTCTGTTTCCATTATCTGTTCCTTGATGAGAGTGGGGTATTGAAATCTCCTACTATTATCGTGTAAGGTACAATGTGTGCTTTTAGCTTTAGTAAGGTTTCTTTTCCGAATGTAGGTGCCCTTGCATTTGGAGCATAGATGTTTAGGATTGACACTTCATCTTGATGAATTTTTTTCTTTGATGAATATGAAGTGTCCTTCCTTATCTTTTGTTAATGACTTTTGGTTGAAAGTCAATTTTATTTAATATTAGAATGCCAATTCCAGCTTGTTTTTTTCCAGCAATTTACCTGGGAAATTGTTTTCCAGCCATATACTCTGAGGTAGTATCTGTTTTTGTCTCTGCGCTGTGTTACCTGCATGCAGCAAAATGCTGAGTCCTCTTTACATATCCAGTCTGTTAGTCTTTGTCTTTTTATTGGGGAATTGAGCTTTTTGATGTTTAGAGATATTAAGGAATAGTGATTGTCGCTTCCTGTTACTTTTGTTGTTAAAGGTGGAATTATGTTTGTCTTTTTTTTTTCAAGGAAATTATATTCTTGCTTTCTGTACAGTGTACTTTCTCTTCTTGTGTTATAATTTTCCATCTATTATCCTTTGTAGGGCTGGATTTGTAGAAAGATATTGTGTAAATTTGGTTTTGTCATGGAATATCTTGTTTTCTCCAGCTATGTTAGTTGAGAGTTTTGCTAGATACAGTAACATGGGCTGGTATTTGTGTTCTCTTAGGGTCTGTATGACATCTGTCCAGGATCTTCTTGCTTACATAGTCTCTGGTGAGATGTCTGGTGTAGTTCTTATAGGTCTGCCTTTATATGTTACTTGACCTTTTCCCCTTACTGATTTTTAATATTCTTTCTTTGTTTTGTGCATTTGTTGTTTTAATTATCATGTGACAGGAGGAATTTTTCTTCTTCTCCAATCTATTTGGAGTTCTGTAGGCTTCTTGTATGTTTATGGGCATCTCTTTCTTTAGGTTAGGGAAATTTTCTTCTGTAATTTTGTTGAAGACATTACTGGCCCTTTAATTTGGGAGTCTTCACTTTCTTCTATACATATTATTCTTAGGTTTGATCTTCTCTTTGTGTACTAGATTTCCTGTATGTTTTGGGCTAGGAGCTTTTTGCGTTTCACATTTTCTTTGACAGTTCTGTTGATGTTTTCTATGGTATCATCTGCCCCTGAGATTCTCTCTTTTATCTCTTGTATTCAGTTGGTAATGCTTGTATCTATGGCGCCTTGCTTCTTCCTTAGGTTTTCTATATGTCTCCTTTTGTGCTTTCTTTATTGTTTCTATTTGCATTTTTAATTCATTTACCTGTTTGGTTGTGTTTTCCTGTAATTCTTTCAGGGATTTTTGTGTTTCCTTTCTAAGGGCTTCTACTTGTTTATGTGTGTTTTTCTGCATTTCTTTAACAGAGTTCTATATGTCTTTCTTAAAGTCCTCCATCATTATCAAAAAATGTGATTTTGATCTAAATCTTGCTTCTCTGGTGTGTTTGGTTATCCGGTATTTTATTTGGTAGGAAAACTGAGCTCTGATGATGCCAAATAGTCTTGGTTTCTGCTGCTTAGGTTCCAGAGTTGCCTCTTGACATCAGGTTGTCTCTGTTGTTTGCCTGTCTTGCTGTTGCTGAGAGTCACTTGACCCTGCTGTAGTCCTCTGTGTCAGCACTCCTATAGAACTCTTTTCCTGTTTTCTTTCAACGTTTCCTGAGAACAGGTGTTCTGATTATCCTGCCCCTGATTGCTCATGTAGGTCCTTGCACCCATCAGGCACAGTTGGCACTATGCGATACTCTCTTGGGTCTTGACTGAGGTTAGAGTGTATTCTCCTCTGACTTCTCAGGAGGATCCACACTTCTGATGGTTCAGCTCTCTCCCACACAGGGAGCTGTTCAGTTCGGTCCTGGCTGCAGACCAGAACCACGGGTACTGGAGGCTGTCTGTTTCTATATCCATGTGTCCAGAGGCACTGTGCAGGTTCCCCTTGGACCAGGGATGTGGGCAGAGGTGTGCAGAGGTGACAGTCTGTCCTGTGGTCTCAGGATGTCTACACTCCTGGGTGGTCAGCTCTCTTCCCCAATTTTGTTGTTTTTTAACAACATGCTTATAATAACAATATATGTAAACAGATAGAGTAGGACAGAGACCCCAACACAGCAGTTAGGAAAATATTCTTGAAGGAGAACAGGAATGCTAGAAGACAGTTATGATACTGGATTCCTCCTAAGTGATTACCTTTGCCTGGAAGCAATATAAGAGGACATGACTGAAACTGAGAAGCACCTGGATGCATCATGGTTGGACCTACTGAACTGATGGATTAATCTTCCCTCTATACTACTTCAAATTCTGACACCTACCATAAGCACTCCCATATTAGCTCCTTTAGTGTATACATTCTGCAGGGTTCCACTACAAGTAGGAAGTAGCTATATCTTGTCTTTCTCCTAAGCCCTACAAATAATCTTCTATAGTTCACAAATTTTATGCTCTGAATTTTAGAAACATGCATACAAATGACATTAACTTGTGGTGTCTTGAATTATCCTAGAGTTTCCTTAGATAATATCTGCTCACCTCCTCGCACAACTCAGCAAGAATATAGAAAATCCCTGTTAATCTATACACATAACAGAATTTCCTATTTCAAAATGTCCACAGTAGAGTATTATATGGAGATACATCTACCACATAAAAATCTATTATATTCTATAGTTACAACTGATTTTTGGTGCTTATCTTGGGATAACATGCAACATTTTTAATCTTGATTTTTTTCCCCAGCAACATGCAGTTGGAATTATATACTATACATCTTTCTTGGAATGCTTTATTGAATTAGCAATTGCCTCTTAGCTTGTTCCACATATTTTGATGACTTGGAAGATCATCCAGTTTTTTGTTTGCGGTGTTTTTAAAACTCTTCATAGTGATTCAATTTGACAATGTGACATTTAGTAGCTCAGACATGTGTGTGTGTGTGTGTGTGTGTGTGTGTGTGTGTGTGTGTATGAAATTTTCTATTCTAGAATTGGTTAAAAGGGCACAATGTTTATTTTTTGAGAGAAGTAATCATTTGTTATTAAGCCATTAAATTGCAAACTTATATTTGTTAAGATAAAATTTCTTTAACTAATAATCCTTTTTTATATTCATTAATTTATCTCTTTCTCTCTCTCTCTCTCTCTCTCTCTCTCTCTCTCTCTCTGTGTGTGTGTGTGTGTGTGTGTGTGCTTGTACGTAATGACAGAATGAATGTTTGTTCAATTGCTAAAAAAAGGTTGTCTTTCCAACAAGGCTGACTTCATAGCATAGTCTAGAAAATTAGTGATTGTAGAAGTTTTGTAGGTTTGATGATTATGAGGTGTGGAGACAGTGTTGAAGGTTTCAAAAGTCTTATGTCATTGCCAAATCTCTCTCTCTCTCTCTCTTTCTTTCTTTCTTTCTTTCTTTCTTTCTTTCTTTCTTTCTTTCTTTTTTTCTTTCTTCCTTTCTCTTTCTTCCTTCTTTTCTTCTTTCCTGTCTGTCTATCTTCTCTCTCTGCTTCTTATTTCTATTTAAAGTGTGAACTCTCTTTCAGTGTACTGTATCAACTGCTATGTCTGACTGCTGTAATATGTCCCCACTTCCAATGTGATAATGATGGATTTATCTCTCTAGAATCATAAGTTCACATAATCTACTCCTTTTGTATGTTGTTTTGGAAATAGTATTTTGTCACAGCAACAGAAAAATAAGGATACATTAATCTTTAGAATATTTTCCACCTCTGAAAATCCACCAGTTTGATTACAAAAATGGTTGTACTAGTTTGCATTCCTACCAGCAATGGAATAGTGTTCTCCTTGCTCTATATCCTTTCATGCATGTGCTTGCAGACAGGAATCTTGTGTAATGGTCTCCTGAGAGGATTTATCTAATGGCAGATGGAGGCAGATGCAGAAACCCACAGGCAAAAATTAGGCAGAGCCGGAGAGTCTTGTGGAAGAGTAGGGGTAGAATTTGGGATAGAATTGATCAATTTGGAGAGGTCAGGGAAACTGCAAGGAGATTCACAGGGTTGACAAACCTGAAACCATGAAGGCTCACAGAGACTGAGCTACCAGCCAAACAGCATGCAGTAGCTGAATCTAGACCCACTACACATGTGTAACAAATGTGCAACTTGACCTTCATATAGGTCCCCTAATAAGTGGATACAGGGGCTGTCTTGGTCTCTGTTCTCTGCCATTACATGCCCTTCCCATTACCTAGATTCCCTGTTTGTGCATCAGTGGGGAAGGTTGTTGTTGATCCTGCTGGGATTTCACCTTCCCTGAGGAGAAGGGTTGGGAGAAAGGGGAGGAGGAATTTGTAAGGTTAGAATTTGGAAGAGAGGAGGGAGGTGGTTGTGATTTGGATGAAAAAATAACAAAGAAAATCAATTATCTATAGTTACTTTATGTTTTACAAAGAAGCTAAACCATCCAATGGAAGAAAGATAACATTTTCAACAAACAGTGCTGGATCAACTGGAAGTAAGCATGTAGAAGAATGCAAATTGATCCATACTTATTACCATGTACAAAGCTTAAGTCCAAGTGGATCAAGGACCTCCTCATCAAACCAGATACACTCAAACTAATAAATGAAAAAGTGGAGAAGAGTCTCAAACACATGGGCACTGGGGAAAATTTCCTAAACAAACCAATGGCTCATGCTCTAAGATCAAGAATCAACAAATGGTACATCATAAAACTGCAAAGCTATTGTAAAGCAAAAGACACTGTCAGTAGGACAAAATGGCAACCAACAGATTGGGAAAAGATCTTTTCCAATTCTACATCTGATAGAGGGTTAATATCCAAAATTTACAAAGAATTCAAGAAGTTAGACTCCAGAGAGACAAATAACCCTATTAAAAATGGGGTAGAGAGCTAAACAAAACATTCTCAGCTGAGGATTTTTGAATGGCCAAAAAAGCACCTAAAGAATGTTCACCATCCTTAGTCATCAGGGAAATGCAAATCAAAACAATCCTGAGATTCCACCTCACACCAGTGAGAATGGCTAAGATCAAAAACTCAGGTGACAGCAGATGCTGGAGAGGATGTGGAGAAAGAGGAACGTTCCTCATTGTTGTTGGGATTGGAAACTGGTACAATGCCTCGGAAAATCAGTCTGGAGTTTCCTCAGAATATTGGACATTCTACTACCTGAGGACCCATATACCTCTCTTGGGCATATACCCAAAAGATGCTCCAACATACAACCAAGACACATGCTCCACTATGTTCATAGCACTCTTATTTGTAAGTGCAAAAAGCTGTAAAGAACCCAGATGCCCTTCAGCAGAGGAATGGATTCAAAAAATGTGGTACATTTACACAATGGAGTACTACCCAGCTATCGAAAACAATGACTTCATGAAATTCATAGGCAAATGGAATGAACTAGAAATATCATCCTGAGTGAGGTTACTCAATCACAGAAAAACACACTTGGAATGCACTCATTGATAAATGGATATTAGCCAAAAAGCTCAAATTACCCAAGATGAAATCCACAGACCACAAGAAGCTCAAGAAGATGGATGACCAAAATGTGGATGCTCCCACTCCTTCTTAAAAGAGGAAAATATCCATAAGAGGGGATATGGAACCAAAGTTTAGAGCAGCGACTCAAGGAATGGCCATTCAGAGCCTGACACACATGTGGCCCATATATATACAGCCACCAAAACTAGATAAGTTTGATGAAGCTAAAAAATGCATGCTAAAAGGGAACGAATATAGATCTCTCCTGAGAGACACATCCAGAATATGTCTAATACAGAGGTCAATGCTAGTAGGAAACCACTAAACTGAGAATAGGACCCCCTTGGGGAGAAGTAGAGGAAGCATTGAAAGAGTTGAAGGAGTTTGCAACCCCGTAAAAACAGCAATGCCAACCAACCAGAGCTTCCAGGGACTAACCCACTACAGAAAGACTATACATGGACTGACCCAGGCTCCAATTGCATACGTAACAGAGAATAGCCTTGTTGTAGTACCAGGTGAAGGGGAAGCCCTTGTTCCTGCCAAGGCTGGACCCTCAGTGCAGGGAAATATGGGAAGGGGCAATAAGGGGTATGTATAGGGGGAATACCCGTATGGGGGAGGGGAGGGGAGGGAATGGGGGCTTATGGACAGGAAACCAGGAAGGAGAATAACGTTTGAAATGTAAGTAAAGAAATATATTTAATAAAAATTTAAAAAAAAAAGAAAATCAATTATCTGGGAGAACAAGGGAAGGTCTTGGGCCTATTGTTCCCTAGATTTCCCTCCTGTTGAGTGGATTTGTCTACTGTTTCTGCTGCTGGTGACTTGCTCCTTAACAACTGAGTCAGTGTTCCCAAGTTTTTATCATGGAACATGCACCAGGAGCTCTCCAACAACTTTTTAGACTTTTCTCCCCAGATTTGGCCACTAAAGCTCCCCACTTTGTATTCTTAGTCACTACTGGGTTCTCAGACTCTCCATTGTGATATAGATATCATTACTATTTTAAACATCACTTAATAGATTCTCTTTTTTCATAGAAAGAATATTTTAATTTCTCAAAATACCCTTTATCTCCAATTAGATGAATTGAGTTTTCAGAAACTCAGAATAGTGCCCAAAAATCATTCAAGAATAATTTAAGTAAAGCACTTTTTTTCTCATAGATTGTGCATATGGTTTTGTGATTGGAGTGATAATTTTTGCATTTTATTTTTGTTTTTATTTGTTTTTAAGCTAACACAATGTCTATTCATTTACTGAGCAACTTGTTATCTCCTTAAACTCTAAATATTTGTAATTTTACTTAGGTCAGTTGGTGATTGCTGGGAACAAAATGTAGCCTATTTTATATATTATCATAAAGGGTATTTATTTAGATGACAATTATAGTATAGGAACTATTTGGTAAGATATAATTAATAAACATCTATTTATAATATTACTCAGTTTTTTAAGTATCTTAGATGTTTTTTAATTTATGCACCTTATATAAAAGATATTAAATCCCCTTATTTTTATGTTTTACTCAGCATTTTAGGATACAAAAATTTCAATAATATGGTTATCTTTTGGGACATTGTATGCTTTATTCTTTTATGCTTTATTGGTTTTTAGGAGTTTGAGTCACTTGTAGTTTCATGATAAATTACACATTTTATAAAGAAAAGTAGCCATAATTTTTGTTTGTTTGCTTTCTGTTGGCATTAGTTTAATTTTTTTAAAAATCATCTTTACTGTATTAATTAACAATATAATCTTTTATATTTTGTATGTGTGTGCTCCAAGCAATGGATGGATCTGATGCCTTCATATACACTAGGCAAGCACTCTCCCAATTCCTACCATTCTGTTTGATATGACTTCTTGAAAAATAGTAGCCTTGAAATTTGTTTTCTGCATTCTTAAATCTTAATATATTTTTTCCCTGATACTGTAAGAAATTACTGTGACAAAAGCAATCAAGACCAGAGATGATTTATTTGGTTGAAAATTTATAGTCCATCATTTCAGGAACCACATTATGTTTGTTTTTATGTCTATCAATTAGCATGTGAGTTGTCATCTATAAAAATTTCTGCTCATATATAATATATAATCGTTCATATATATGATGACTTCCCTAAGAGATATATAAGCATCTTCATGTCCTTCTTTTCCATAATATGCTGAAAAGGTGAATATTTCTTCTAGGTTACATACTGAAATTTGTTTCTAATTTTTCAACAAATCATATTTCACTTGTGAACAATGTTTGTTTTGCTTCTGTGTTCCATTCTAGCAATTGTCATATGTAGGTATGCAATAAACTCATAAATGACATATAATTTAATTAGAGAATTGTGATATATAATGTTGACAATGATAGGTGATAGCATGAGAGAAAAAATATTCAAAATAGCCTATAAAGTTAATTTGGCGGCAAACACCTTCCTCTACTAAGCCGTATTGCTGGCCACCTATCTACATATAATAAGAAATTATTCCTTTTATCTTCTGTGGAATATGTTCATTGCACATGGTAATATAGTTTAGGAGTGCATTTCATAAAAACACACCATGCATGTTGATCATATTCATCCTACCATTTTTCTGAACTTTCCTACTTTATGTAAGATATTCTTTTAGTTAGTGTATACATATAAGCAAACACACAGTCACACACACACATTCACATAAACACATATACACATGTATACAAATTAGAGAGACAAATAAAAAAAATTTACATGCTGTATAATAACTGTAACTGTATATTATATATACATTACATTTATATAATGTACTGTATACAAACATAGTATACATGTAATTATCTTTTTCTGCACAGCACTTTTTAATTTCTTTCTTTTTTAAATAGCTTAATAACATTCAGTGTAAAATGTATCAAAGTTTCTTTACCCACACATCTTTTTACCTTTGAATCTTTTCTTTTGTTTTTCTTTTCATTTTCTAGTTTTTTTTTTCTCTTTTTTGTCTTGGTATATTGATTTGGAGTTTGGCCCTCATAAAACCCATCTTTATTGTATCCCATGATCTAATATAATGTATTTTTTGTTTTCATTCTATACACTTTTTTTCAGTTATTCTCCTGACTTTTTTTTATTATTATGCTCCATGAAATGGTGTGTTTTTTCCTCCATGAAATTGACATCTTTTTGTAGTTTCTTTTGCTTTATTCACTTATAATTTGTTTCAATATGATTGCATTGTTCTAAATAGGATACCCCAAACATTTTTGAAAACATGTTTTTAAAAGCGATATGGAATATTTAAAATATATCTGTTAAGTCCATTTGAATTGTAATTTATTTTATACCTATGGCTTCCTTAATTTATTTTTCATCCAGATAGCTTTATAATGGTGAAAGTGTATTATTTGAGTCACCCACTGCTGTTAGTGCTTGCCCCAGTAAGTTATTTCCATCAAGTCTCAGTGTATGAATCTTTATATTATTTTCTTTTCTGACTAATTTTGGCTTGAATCTAACATTACCAAATATTTGTATATCTATATTCATTTGCTTGTAAACACCTTTGTACATCCTTCACTCTAATGCCCTAATTTGGCAGTGAGAAGTATTTTTTTCAAGGTAAACAGGTGTGTTTTGTTTTGGGCTTTTTTTTGGTGTTTGTTTGGTTTCTTTGTTTCTTTTGTTGGATTTTCTTTTCCCCAATCCTTGAACCACAATGTTTTGACATGATTATTAAGTCCATTAACTTTAAAAACAGACATTATCAAAATATTTGCATTTATTCTTACAAGTTTTTATTTTCCTATATTTGATAATATACTAATGCTTATTTGCTTAAATAAATTGAAAGTGTAGTTTATTGTTTCCTGTGATCCCTTTGTTGTATTCATGTTTCTTTCCAAATGCAGGGCTTTATTACACTATATAATTAAATACTGGCTTGGGGTTATTAATTCCTTAAGTTTATGTTTAGCATGGAAAGCTTTCTGTTCTCCTTCAATTGTGAATGATAGTTTTCTTGGATGTGAAGATCTGAGATCATTGTTAATTATCTTTTAGAGAGTGAAGTACACCGTTTCATGGCTTCTCTACTTTCACAGTTTCTTTTTGGAAATTCGATGTTATTCTTCGGGAACTGACTTGGCTGTGTTTTGTAACTTTTGATTTGCTCCATTCTTTAATCTTAGTGTTTAAATTTAATGTGATATGAAGAGTTTCTTTTTGTATAAGTATTTGACATACTAAATACTTCTTCGCTCTGGTTGGTCAACACTTTTTCTAGATTTTTAAAAATATGTTATATTTTACTTAATTCCATTTTGGTTTTAGTTACATTAGTGAAGTACAATTCTACATAATGTGCACGCATTTGTATTTGGCATTTAGTGTAAGCATAGACTCATGAAATCATCAAGATAATATAACTTTTCCCTCATGGCCATTGTTTTCCTCTGAGAAGAACACTTAAAATCTAACTCAAAATCTATAGCTTTAATGAACATTTTAAAAGCTCAATTGTGCATTGTTTCCAGACAAACTATGGAATTTCATTTTATCAGATGAAAATGAAAAACTAAGAGTATTCTTCCATCTTCAGTCAAAGGGATACACCATTTTACATTCTCTGTCTGTGAATTTCTATATCATACATATTTTGTTTAAGGGAAAAATACCCTTAAGCTTATAATAGATGTAAAATACATTTTACATCATTGGTCAGGAAAACTATCCAAAATTCACTGAAAGTTCTGGATGATAGCCATAATTATATTCTACCTTTTGAGTTTTTAAATACCATATCAATATTTTGAGAGTTATTCCCACTTATTCACTATGTATGATTAACATAATGCTATTAATTCAAGAGAAAAATCTCATATAGAGGAGGTATACTATAGAGGTCATATGGTATAGGTCTAGAGAAATGCCATATCCTTATAGTAAGACAATGAAGGTGAATTGCTTGTCTGCTGAGAGAAAATTGCTTCTAATGGACCTAATGTATAAGCATAGAGAAATAGGCATTTACCAGATCAATAGCTTGCACATCATGTAGGAGTATATGTGCTAATTTGCTCAGTAAATAAAGCCACAACTGATGTTGCAATTGTAATTCAAGTCACCACTTGTTAATGCTCCCAGTAACTCACTGTCAATCCCAAAAGGCTATAAGTTTTCTGCATAGTCCAAGTAGGAGAATCATATGGGGATGTGGTAGGAATGACGACCCCTATGTCTTCTGCATCTTTATGGTGTCACTAATTGCTGTTAGCCCCCTTTTACCTAATGCAGTATTGCTTTAGATTTACTGTTTCCTAGACTAACTCACTTCCAATAGCCTTATTCACTGTAATAGCCCACAATTCATAGGTCAGAGAAAAAACTATGTATATTTTAAGTACTCTGGAAATGGAAGTCCACAGAATAGATTCAGACACACACTGGATACACTGAGAGAGATTCTTGACTTAAAACTTCATATATCATTTGACCTTTGTAAGGTACTTCTTTCACAGAAGAAGGGTCATGGTGACATTTTAGATTTTCTAGAATTTACAACCATTCACAGCTAGTGCCAGTAGTCCCTGAAAGTTTGATTATCTCCTTTCATCCATTCATCCATAAGTTGGTAAAAGGTAGAATGCACAGTTACCCTTGAACAATAATAGGAGGGTATTCAGCAGCATAATCATTCAGCAGTGTTGTCGGTCTTGCCCTTGAGGGATCAGGTTCCCCTTCATATTACAGATTCTACATCTGTAAACCAGCTCAAGCCTGAGAAATAATTAAGGTGCTATAACATTTCTTATTTGTTTTAGATTTCCACTGGACACTAATTTCTTTTACTTATATAGATCATGAAAGAAGTCAGTGTCCAATGTCCTCCATTTCCAGAACACCACAGTTATGGTAATTTTAGGGGTTATGGCTGCTTAAACTGTTCCGTATTTCCCTTTACCTCAGGGATCCACGTTTTCTTAATTAACTTCACCTTTTCTAGTTGAGTGCCATGATTTGACTGTAAGATATGAATACACACACACACACACACACACACACACACACACACACACACAATATATATATGTGTGTATATATATATATATATATATGTAGAGAGAGAGAGAAAGAGAGACAGAGAGACAGAGAGATAGTAAAAACATGGAACTCATACAGTACTGGGTTCCCCTATTGCTCACAGACTAGGTAAAGATCTTATGATTCTCAATGTGAGATTCTCAGTGTTAATTCATTATAACACTCCAGTGTTCCCAAGCTTTTGAGGCATTTTGTTTATATTAAATTGAAGGAGATTGAGCACATCAAACTTGTTCTTAGTGAGTAATTTCTCAACTCATGTTTTGACCAAAAATATCAAGGTTTAGTACAATTTCTGACTCCATGAGGTACAATTATAAATACCAATATCTAGCTAAACTGGCCATTTTCAATAAATTCTGCCTATTTCAGTTTTATTATCTATCAACATTATATCGTATTTTTGGAATGTATGTTCCCTCATTCCTCAAATTTGTATTTAATATAAAATAGAGAATTGAAGCAGTTCTTAAGGAATTAGACTGTGTCCTCAACTTTTACTATATGTATACACTAAGTGCCATCTGGAATTTTTGTATAGCTATTCTAAAAAGGTGGCAATACAAATAGGTTCTGAGAATAAACACATCCTCTAGGATGGTTGTTTTGGAGAACATTTCCATTTTTTCAAGGAATGCACAGTTAATACAAAAATGTGATATACAGGCAGATATTCCTATGTGAGGAACCTGGATCCACTTGCCATTTGGATGTTATAACCCAGGTTGTGATGTGGAGGCTTATTTCAACTGAGAGTGAACTGCTATTCTGTGATTTTGTGAGGTTGGTGTTTGCACTATTGCATAGTTTGGAAAAGGGAAGTATTAATATAATAAAATTTTGAAGTAACAATCTAGAATTACTCATCCAGTAAATTTTTTTCAAAATTTTTAATTCACTGTACATTCTAATAGTAGTCCCCTTCTCCTCCCAGTCATGCCCTTACAAATTCCTCTCCCTATTATCCCCTCACCTTCTCATGAGAGTGAAGAATCAGCCCTTCTACATCATCCTAACCTAGGAATCCAAGTCCAAGTAGGACAAGTAAATATTCTTCCAGTAAGGCCCAACCAGGCCCAGACTTGTTTTGTAAGAAATGTTGAAAGCATTTCACTTGCAAATAGAAAATGGCTTGTATCTAAAACATTTAAACACATAAAAATTAATTTGAACTGTGATGCTTCATGTCATCTTGACAGGGACTATAACTGCCTATGACAGAAAGCTCTGGATGGATTTGTAAGGTTCTTCCTATTCTAGGTTAACTGAAATGGGAAGACACATCTTCACTATGGGTTGTACCATTATTCCTAGGTGAGGAGTCTAGAACCACTGGACATTTAGACATTCTAACAAAAGATGTGGCACAGAGGCTTATTTCAACTGGGAGTGCAATAGCTGTTCAGTGAGGTTGGTGTTTCTACTATTACAGAGTTCAGAAAAGGGAAATATTAATATAAAAATAAATGAAATGGAATAGCCAAAGCTCTCTGTAAACAAATCTTGTTGGGGAGAAGCCTGGACTCTCAGATGTGCAGACAATACTGAGAGCTAAGGGGAGACCACCACTTCTGCTCACATTCCTGTCTCAAGATTTTGCCTAGAGCACTCTGGATGCAAGAACCTAGGAGCAGTCCAGGGCAGGATCCTTCTGGTTTCTGATTTTACCCAAAGATGACCTGGTCCCACAGCTCTCTGTACCCAAATCCCTTGGTGGGGAGAGACAGAATCTCAGAATTGCAGAAAATCCTGAGAGCTCAGGAAAAAAAATCACTTCTGCTTACATTCCTGGCCCAAGAGGAACCCACCTAGGGCCCTCTGGACACAGTAACCTTGGATCAGTCAGAGAGATGATCCTACCTGTCTCTGCCTGTGGCCACAGCTGAAAGCCAGTCACCAGGAGCACTGACTCACCTGAGAGCAGATATATAACCGCTACTTCTGCTCTGCAGGACACACCTGGAGCCCTCAGGACAAATGAACATAGGAGCAGTCTGGGACAGGACCCTTCCATTATGCCTATGCCTGAAACTGACCCTGTCCCATTGCTTTCTGTACGCAGATCTTGCTGGGATGAAGTTGGTACCCAGGAGTGCTGACAGACAGTCTTACAGGAGGGTCAAGCCATTGTCAGAGACAGCAAGACCATCTAACACCAGAGACACCCAGATGACAAAAGGCACTACAGGCATCTAAGAAACAGAACCAAGATTACTGGGCATCATCAGAGCCCAGTTCTCCCACCAAAGCAAATAATGGATACATGAATACATCACAAAAGCAAGAATATTATTTAACATCACATTTCATGATGATGATAGAGAACTTTAAGAAAGACATTAATAACTACCTTAAAGAAATACAGTAAAAAATCCCAGAAAGAAAGAAAAATCACAACCAAATAGGTGAAGGAATTGAACAAAACCATCCAGGATCTAAAAATGGAAATAGAAACAATAAAGAAATCACAAAGGGACGTAACCCTGGAGACAGGAAACTTAGGAAAAAGAACAGGAGTCATAGACACAAACATCACTAATAGAATACAGGAGAAAGAAGAGAGAATCTCAGTGGCAGAAGATATAATAGAAAACATTGACACACTAGTCAAAGAAAATGTAAAACACAGAAACCCCTAACTCAAAATATCCAAGAAGTCCAGGACACAATGAAAAGATTGAACCTAAGGATAACAGGATAGAAAAGAGCAAAGATTCTCAACTTAGAAGGCCAGTGAATATCTTCAAGACAGTTATAGAAGAAAACTTCCCTAACCTAAAGAAAGAGATACCCATAAACATACAAGAAATCTACAGAACTTCAAATAGATTGAAACAGAAAAGAAATTCCTCCTATCACATAATAGTCAAAACACCAAATGCACAAAACAAAGAAAGAATATTAAAAGCAGTAAGGGAAAAATATTAAGTAAAATGAAAAAAGGCAGACCTATCAATATTACATCAGACTTCTCCCCAGACACTTGAAAGCAAGAAGATCCTGGGCAGATGTTCTACAGATGCTAAGAGAACACAAATGCCAGCCCAGACAAATGTCCAGCAAAACTCTCAATTAACATAGATGCAGAAAACAAAATATTCCATGACGAATCCAAAATTACACAATATATTTCCACAAATCCATCCATACAAAGGATAATAGATGGAAAACTCCAACAAAAGGAGAGAAATTATACCACAGAAAAGGAAAGAAAGTAATCCTCTTGCAACAAACCCAACACCAATAACAACAGAAACCTCCCATAAACATGGAAGGGGAACAATGCTCTTTTCAATGATAATTTGGTCAAGGAAACAATAGAGAAAGAAATTAAAGCCTTTTTAGAATTTAATGAAAACGAAGGCTCACCATACCCAAACTCATGGGGCACAATGAAAGCAGTGCTAAGAGGAAAACTCATAGCTCTGAGTGCCTCCAAAAAGAAACTGGAGAGAACATACATTAGCAGCTTGACACCCTTCACAATAGTCATAAATGACATAAAATACATCAGTGTGACTCTAACCAAGCAAGTTAAATGAATGACAAGAACATCAAGTGACTGAAGAAAGATATTGAAGAAGATCTCAGAATATGGAAAGATCTCCCATTCTTATGGCTTGGCAGGATTAATAGAGTTAAAATGGTCATGTTCCAAAAAGCGATCTACAGATTCAATGCAATGCTTTGTGCAGGTGAGATGACCAAGTGGCCAAAAGTAAAAATGTTCTTGCAGCCCACCACTTAATGCCTGAAAACGTTTGCTCAATCCTGGATGGAGGAAGCAAACTCACTCCACAAGATTTCAACTCTGATCTCTATATACATGCAAGCTATGATAACCCCCATCAGACACATGAATACAAGCATGCAAATACCACACACACACATACTGAATTCAATTTTTTAAAAGAAAAAATTAACAAGGAACATAACTTACCATGTCATTTATTTTTCTTTTATTATTTGTTTATTTATTTTCAGATATACTATATCCCGGTGGCAGTTTTTCTCCATTCTCTCCTCCCAGATCCTCCTGATCACATCTTGCTCCCATTCATTCTTCTTCCATTTCCCTTCAGTAAAGAACAGTCCTCCCAGGAATATCAACCAAACATGGCATTTCCATTTCCCTTCAGTAAAGAACAGTCCTCCCAGGAATATCAACCAAACATGGCATATTATATTTCAACAAGTGTAGACACCCCTCCTCATATTAAGAATGCAACAGGCAACTTAGTAGGAGGACAATGGTCCACAAATAGAGCCAAGGACCTACATCAGCCCCATGCCAACTCTCTGACTGGCTGTTAAGTTTGTTAACACCTATAAGCTCAAGTTAGTTTTTTCCATGAGCTATGTTGTTGTATTGTCCTTGACCTCTCTGGCTCTTAGAAACTTTCTTCTCCTAACTGTGTGAGCTCCTTGAGCTTGGCTTGGTGTTTGTCTCTGGTTCTCTGCATTTTTCCCATCAGATGTAGGATGTAGCCTCTCTAATGACATTTGAACTAGGCACCAATTTTTGAGTATAGCAGAATTTCATTGGGAATCATTTCATTGACTTTTTTTGGTATGTACTCAATTATAAGTATATTAGCTTTAAAGTAAAGGATAGACATGCTATAATCCATAGACCCAGAGAGGCTAAGTAACATGGAGAAGAGAGAAAATAGAATCGATTTTCTATTCCATTGTAGGATTAGGTGGATTGGGGGTGGGTAGGAGGGAGAGGAGAGAGAGAGGGAAGAGGGAGAGAGAGAGAGAGAGAGAGAGAGAGAGAGAGATGCTACTGACAATGCTACTGAGCAGTTGATGTTGTATAGCCAAGGCCAGATGATTCATTTGTATTCAATATATTCAAGTCTTTTGCCTCAGATCACCAAATGACCAAATGTCACTAATGTAAGTGTAGATTGTTATGCTACACATTTATCTTTATGTCAGGAACATATTTTAGCAACTTCTGTTTATAGTAAAGTTTGGAATTGGAGGTCATTTAACAATGACTGTCTTTTTCAAGATTGTTTGGTATATTCTAGATTTTGGTTTCCTATAGGAATTTTGGGGATGTACTAAATTCTTCAAGTCAGCTGTGATTTGGGAAGCAGTTTATTAAATCTGTATATATATATATATATATATATATATATATATATATATGTCTTTGCAGTATTAAGAATCACAGCTGTAAATTTGAGAATTACATCAGTTTTCTCAGATTATCTTAAATTTCCTTCAAATTATCTGCAGTTACTAAAATATAAGTATCTTTGGCCAGATTTTCCCTGTGTATTATACTCCCTGACACTATTCAAAATGCACAATTTAGATGGAAATATTAAATGCAGCACAAATATCATTCAACTAGTCACTCTGTCACCTAATCCTTCTATACATTTACTGAGCTATACATAGAAAAGTGAATTATACATTGAGAATATCTTAAGAAGCTAGAGAATAAGCCATCTACTCCCAAAATTAACAATACTGTTAAAATTATTTTTGGTGATAGAACTGCCAAATACAAAAGAGGCACTGACTTCACATAAATATCCAAAAATGTGTTTCTATTCATAATTCTTTTTCTTCTTCATCTTTTATTTATTTGGATGATGAGTCAAAGTTTTGGCCTAACTTTTTCCTGAGATAATTTCATAATACTTAATTTACATTTTCCTTCCTGTGCAAATATATCAATCATTTCAATACATATCCAAATAGCCTACTTACTATTCAAGAAAAATAAATGGACTTAATTTAAATACTATTATTTATACATACTAAGCATATTTTATAAAAAAAATGATGTGTAAATATAGAATTTTCAAGTGAGAATGTTTGGTACCCAAAATGCATTTGTGCTCTGCTTGTGTAATTAGGACAGGGATGGACTCCTATGGCAAAAATAAATGCTAAAAGAATTGTTTTAGCACTCAG
Source organism: Rattus rattus (assembly GCF_011064425.1). NCBI lineage: Eukaryota > Metazoa > Chordata > Mammalia > Rodentia > Muridae > Rattus > Rattus rattus. The sequence continues at coordinate 72,201,319 of NC_046172.1, forward strand.
GAGAGAACTATGTTGATAACAAGCCAGAAATGATTATGATTCTATTCAACCACATTTTAAGACAACATGTCCTAAATTGCATTTGGATAAACAAATCCCATTTTATCCCCTTCTAAATTTTCTATTTCCTTTGAGGACCATAAATGTATTTTACTTTCCCTACAGTGTTTCTGCTAAACAGTTTTTAATTGCCTGAAAGCAGAAAAAATCCAATAAGAAAACAAGAACAAGAAATTATGTCCTTATCTCTGATGGCATTGACAAAGAATGATTAAACCACCTGAACTCTCAAGGTAGATGTTTCCTTTCATATTCCAAGTGTTTTGGATGTTTGAAGTTAATGCTATTGCTGTTATCTTCTTATTGAAAAATAGATTAAAGGCTATAATGGTACATCAATTAATTATTTAATACATTTGTGGGTTGGATGATTTCAATTTAAAGAAATAAAGTTAAATGTTAATGAGAGACTAAACTTGAAATTTGATAGCTTAAGATGATTAAATGTATGCTTCCCAGAAAAAAGTGTCTAAATTGATGCTGTGAAGACATGCAGATTCAAGATACGTTACTAAATTTGTTTCATACCATATTTTTGTTATTGGCATCAAAGTTATTTGGTATAAGTTTTCAAATTGGTTCATATTGCTATTTCCATAAAGGTGTATTAACAGAAATGTAAATTTACATTTTATTTATACTTTTATATAAAGTGAAATACTAGTCAATATATCGTGAACATAAATTTTTTAAGTAAAAAGCATATTATCCCAATTATTTTAATTGCAAAAATTTAAGTTGTTCTTATTTATTAAAAGTAGTTTCAAGTTACTGGAATTTAAAATACTGTTAACTCATGTTCATTTCTTTTCTCTTAGATATTATGTAACACTTTTTTTGGATTTTTCTATCAAACCTATTAAAGAATCATTGAAAAATACTATTATTTGCAAGTGGGAAATAGAATGAGATGTTTTTGATTGTTTTTAAATCTATAGGGCTTTTTAAAGTTTAGAGCAGCGACTCAAGCTTAGATTTAGAGCTTGACCCACATGTGGCCCTTATATATACAGCCACCAAAACTAGATAAGATTGATGAAGCTAAAACATGCATGCTGAATGGGACTAGATGTAGATCTCTCCTAAGAGACACATCCAGAGCATGTCCAATACAGAGGTCAATGCTAGCAGCAAACCACCGAACTGAGAATAGGACCCCCTTGGGGGGAATTAGAGGAAGTATTGAAAGAGTTGAAGGAGACTGCAACCCAATAAAAACCACAATGCCAGGGGTTGGGGATTTAGCTCAGTGGTAGAGCGCTTGCCTAGCGAGCGCAAGACCCTGGGTTCGGTCCCCAGCTCCGAAAAAAAAACGAAAAAAAAAAAAAAAAAAAAACCACAATGCCAACCAACCGGAGCTTCCAGGGACTAAATGACTACCAAAAGACTATACATGGACTGACCCAGGGCCCCAACTGCATATGTAGCAGAGAATAGCCTTGTTGGGGCACCAGTGGAATGGGAAGCCCTTGCTCTTGCCAAGGTTAGACTCCCAGTGCAGGGGAATGGAATGTGGGGGGCAATAAGGGGGATATATAGGGGAATACCCCTATGGGGGAGGGGGAGGGAGGGAATGGGGACTTATGAACAGAAAACCGGGAAGTGGAATAATGTTTGAAATATAAGTAAAGGTATATATCTAATAAAACATTTAAAAAAATCTATAGGGATTTTTATCTTTAAGAGTTTTCTATGTAATTTCAACCAGCAAAAATGACTGAATACTGATACTCTTTCCAATAGAGACTTATGTTAGGAATATCTTTAAGTATCAAAATAATTATGTAGGTAAAACTTACATTGAATTTTCTACCTGGCTCTTCCTGGTATTCTCTATTTTTAAAACATTGAGGCATAAAAGATCTATAGGGAATTAATTTCAGGGCTTTAATTTAGCCATATTGTAGTTTTAGTTCATGATTGCCTTTACTTATTACAAATTATTTGGCTTATTACTAATTCTTTAAGTTTCATTTGCTTAGTGACAAAACATTTTATATATTTATATAAATGTATGTAAAGTAAATGATGTGGTATAATATCAGAAAAAATTGAAATTAGAATAGGTATTTATTTATTTTATATTTATTCATTTTATTGGACTTTATATACATTTACCTTTCAAATGTGATCCCTTTTCCTCCTCTCCCATACCACCTCTCTCAACCCTGGATTTTTTTATATTTTAGTTTTCGTGGAAATTTTATGTATTTACATTTCAAATATTATCCCCTTTCTCCCCTATCCCATACCCTGTTCCCCACCCCCTTGCTTCTATGAGGATATTCCAATTTTCCTCCAGTTCCTCCTTCAAATTTTTTCCCTGTATTTCCTCCCATTAGTGTTTTGTTCCTGCTTCTAAGAAGGACTGAAACATCCACATTTTGGTCTTTCTTCTTGAGCTTCATATGATCTGTGAATCGTTTCTTGGGTATTCTAGCTTTTAGGCTAATATCCACTTATAGGTGAGTACACACCATGTGTGTTCTTTTGTTACTGGGTTACCTCACTCAGGGTAATATTTTCCAGCTCAATCCATTTTCCTAAGAATTTCATGAAGTCATTGTTTTTAGTAGCTGAGCAGTACTCCATTTGTAAATGTACCACATTTTCTGTATTCACTCATCTGTTGAGGGACATCTGGGGTCTTTCCAGTTTCTGACTATTATAAATAAGGCTTCTATGAAAATAGTGGATCATGTGTCCTTGTTATATGTTGGAGCATATTTTGGGTGTATGCAAGGAGTGGCATAGCTGGGTGCTCAGGTCCAATGTCCAATGTTCTGAGAATTTACCAGATTGATTTCCAAAGTGGTTATACAAGCTTGCAATCCCACTAACAATGGAGGAGTGTTCTTATTTCTCCACATCCTTGTAAGCATCTGCTTTCACATGAGATTTTTATCTTAGCCATTCTCACTGGTGTGAAGTGGAATCCAATGTTTGTTTTGACTTATTCTTCGCTGATGACTAAGGATGTTCAACATTTCTTTAGGAGCTTCTCTGTCATTTAATATTCCTTAGGTGAGAGTTCTCTGTTTAGCTCTGTACCACATTTTTAATAGGATTATTTGGTTGTCTGGAGTCTAACTTCTTGAGTTCATTGTATATATTACATGTTAGACCTCAACTGGATGTAGGATTGGTAAATATATTTTCCCAATCTGTTGGATGCCATTTTGGTATACTGAAAGTGTCCTTTGCCTTACAGAAGCTTTTCAATTTTATGAGGTTCCATTTGTCTATTCGTGATCTCAAAGCATAAGCCATTGGTGTTCAGTTCAGGAAAATTTCCCCTCTGCCCATGTGTTCAGGCCTCTTCCCTACTATCTCTTCTATTAATTTTAGTGTACCTGGTTTCGTGCAGGTCTTTGATCCACTTGTATTTGAACTTTGTACAAGGAGATAGAATGGGTCAATTTGCATTCTTCTACATGCTGACAGTGAAGGTTTTACTTGCTTGACCCAGGGGAGTACATTAATAGAACGTATGGACTTGCTGGACGAAGTGTCTCACTGTGGGGGTGGGCTTGGAGGCCCTCCTCCTAGCTGCCTGAGGATGCTCAGTCTGTCCTTAGCTTCCTTTGGGTAAAGATTCATAACTCATAGCTCCTCCTGCACCATGCCTGCCTGGATACTGCTATGCTCTTGCCATGATGATAATGGACTGAACCTCTGAACTTGTAAGCCAACCCTAATTAAATGTTGTCCTTTATAAAACTTGCATTGGTCATGGTGTCTGTTCACAGCAATAAAACCCTAACTAAGACAGAAGTTGGCTGCAGAAGTGGGGTATTGCTGTGACAGGCCTGAGCATGTTTTGTTTGGAAGAATGTGGATTTGGACACTTTGGATTTGGAAAGCAGTGGAATGCTTTAAATGGGGCTTAGTGGGCTGTCTTAGTAGGAATGTGGAAGTCTTTGTTACTGATAGTAATTTGAACTGTTCCTACCTGGCCCAAGTTGTTCAGTAAAAAATTTAAGTATGTGTCCTAAAGACTGTTTTGTGTTATTTTGGGGAAAAATGTGGCTGCTTTTTGCCATTGTCCAAAGAGTGTGCCTGAGGTTAAGGTGAAGAGATTCAGATTAATTGCTTTGAAAAAAATCTTAAAATGGCCTGGTGTAAATTCTGTTGTGTGGTTAATAAAATTCATTCTTATGAAGAACATTTTAAGGAATAAAGGGAAGTTGAGAAAGGAAAGAAACAAATTCAAGGTTCAAGCATTAAAGCGACACCTGGAAGTGAAATGTAGCTTAATCCTGTGTTCAAAAATATTAAGTTGAATTAACGGAGTAATGACCTTGGGGCAAAATCCCACCCAAATAAGTTAGCTCCAGGCAACTTAGTACAAACCCTTAATCCCAGTAGACAGACATACAGATCTCTAAATTCAAGGTCAATCTACAGAGCAAGATCCAGGACAGTCAAGCTTAGGCATTGAAGGAGTTAGAAAAGAGGAAGCTAAGCCACTATCTAAAGACTATACATGGACTGACCCTGGACTCTGACCTCATAGGTAGCAATGAATATCCTAGTAAGAGCACCAGTGGAAGGGGAAGCCCTGGGTCCTGCTAAGACTGAACCCCCAGTGAACTAGACTGTTGGGGGGAGGGCGGCAATGGGGGGAGGGTGGGGAGGGGAACACCCATAAGGAAGGGGAGGGGGGGAGGGGGATGTTTGCCGGAAACCGGGAAAGGGAATAACACTCGAAATGTATATGAGAAATATTCAAGTTAATAAAATATATATATATATATATATATATATATATATATATATATATATATAATAGAACAAGGGGGCCATGTTCCAGCTCCTGAAAGCAGCAGAACTCAGCAGCTTCAGCCATGCGTCTCTGGCTTTATATTCAAGAGGAGAAGGAGACTACTGGGACAATTGATGCTGGTTAGCTGGAGCTAAGAAAGAGATCAGCATCACTGAGGTGAAATCTTCTGGGAAGTGATTTTTGAGAGCTGTCTTCCCAAGGTGCCAAGGTTGTATCTTGTGCTCTGGCTGGACTTAGTAGTGTGTAAGAGTCACCCAGATGGTACTGGTTTAGAAGGTATGAAGGGGTCATGTAGAAGAGCTGAAGCTGGGTACTGTGAGAGGTCATGGAAGGCCATTGGTGAAGGTGTACCCTCAGTTGCAACTGATGGCCTAGGACTGAAGGGGTAATGCAAAGGAGTTGAGACTTGGCACCATGAAGAGGGCCTCTGAAAGGCTATTGTTGAAGCCTAGTTGTAACTGAAGACCCCAGTGTATTGGAGATGCCACTACCATGGGAAGATCACCAAGAAAAGGTGAGGCAGTGGAGAGGATCAACCTGAGTGTTACAGAGGGCAGAGCTAGAGAAGTGAAGCCAGCCCTTTGGAGGGTCATATGTGGATCCAAGACATTGAAACAAGCTGCTATAGAGACACAAAATGTTAAACATGCCAACACCATGGACTATCTGCTAAGGAAACTGCTAACAGGGAGTGGGACCAGCTCAGGAGAAAAAAGTTTGTTATACTCAACAAAGATGAAAAAGGAGTTGAAGATTTGAAGACCACTTTGACATTAGACATGGAGATGGCAGAGTTTGAAGTTTGCCCAGCAGGTTGCCTGTCTTAATTCAGGGATTATAGTTAAGTGATTAGATGGATCTCAGAAGAGAGTTTGAACTTTGGACTTTTAATATTGTTGATACTGCTATAGACTATGGAGACTTTGAAAGTTATTCTAAATGTACTTTCTAATTATACTATGTTTAGGTATGGCCATGGTGTTTGTTCATAAAATTAAAACCCTAAGACACTGACCTTCAGTTGAACCAGTACCATTTGTTGAAAATGCTATCTTTTATCCACTGGATGGTTTTAGCTCCTTTGTCAAAGATCAAGTGACCATAGATATGTGAGTTCATTTCTGGGTCTTCAATTCTGTTTCTGATCCACCTGCCTTTGTCTATAACAATACCATGCAGTTTCTTTCTATCACAATTGCTCTGTATTACAGCTTGAGGTCAGGGATGCTGATTTTCCCCAGAGGTTCTTTTATTGTTGAGAAGATTTTTTGTTATCTTAGGTTTTTTGTTATTCTAAATGAATTTTTAAATTGCTCTTTCTAACTCTATGAAATTTGAGTTTGAATTTTAATCATGACTGTATTGAAACTGTAGATTGCTTTTTGTACATTAAGATGACCATTTTTATGATATTTATTCTGCCAATTCATGACTAAGGGAGATGTTTGTATTTTCTGTGATCTTCGATTCTTTTCTTCAGAAACTTGAATCTCTTGTTATACAGATCTTTCACAAGCTTGAAAATAATCACACCAAGGTATTTTATATTATTTGTGACTATTGTGAAGGGTATCATTTTCCTAATTTCTTTCTCAGCCTGTTTATCCTTTGAGTAGAAAAAAGCTACTGCTTTCTTTGTGTTAATTTTATATCTAGTCATTTACTGAAGTTGTTTATCAGGTTTAGAACTCTCTGTTGGAACTTTTGGGGTCACTTAAGTATACTATTATATCATCTGCAAATAGTGATATTTTGACCTCTTCCTTTGCAATTAGCATCCCTTTGATCTCTCTTTCTTGTTTAATTGCTCTGGCTAGGATTTCAGGTACTGTGTTGAATATGTAGACAGAGAGTGGACAGACTTGTTTAGTCCCTGCTTTTATTGGGATTGCTTCAATTTTATCTCCATTGACTTTGATGTTGGCTACTACTTTGCTCTATATTGAATTTTCTGTTTCTTTCTTTTTTTTTTTTTTTTTTTTGGTTCTTTTTTTTCGGAGGTGGGGACGGAACCCAGGGCCTTGTGCTTCCTAGGCAAGTGCTCTACCACTGAGCTAAATCCCCAACCCCAATTTTCTGTTTCTTTATGGGCCTTGAATTCTGATATTTGCAAGACGTTTACCATGAAGGGTATTAACTTTGCAAATGTTTTTTCATCATCTAATGAGATAGTCATGTATTTTTCTTTCTTTGAATTTTTTATTGTGGGTTATGTTGATGGATTTCCATTTATTGAACCATGCCCTCATCCCTGGGGATGAAACCTACTTGATAATAATGAATGATCATTTTGATGTGTTCTTGGATTCAGTTTTGAGAATTATATTGAATAATTTTGCATCAATATTAATGAGGGAAATTGGTCTGAAGTTCTCTTTCTGTGAAATGTTCTATAGATATCTGTTAAATTTGGTTCATGACTTCTGTTAGTTTCACTGTTTTGTTTCTGTTTCCAATATCTGTGTATTGTAGAATGTATGGTGTTGAAGTCTTCCACTATTGTTGTGTGTGTTGCAATGTATGCTTTGAACTTTATTAAATGTGCTTTTAGAAATTTAGGTACCATTACACTTGGAGCATAGATGTTCATATTGGTAGATTTTTTTCTTTGTTGAGTATGAAGTATACCTCCTTATAATTTTTGATAAATTTTTTGTTGAAAGTACATTTTATTCAATATTAGAATGGCTACTCCAATCCAGGCAGCTCAAAACCGGCCCAGTGCTTGCTCCTCCCATGTCACTGCTTACTTAGACATCCACCCCTGAGGACCTGGCACCCTGCTGGAGCCCCTAGCTTTGTAATCACATGTTTGGTCTGAATCATTGTTTCTGTCACCTGACTTCCCAGGTAATGTCTGGAGCCCTCAGAACTCCAGTGTAATCTTTAGGGTGCCCAAACCATCAAGACTCACCTACTGGTTTACATGCAAAAATAAAAGCTGTAGAAGCCTTCCCCCCCCCAAAAAAAAAAGAATGACTATTCCACTTGTTTCTTGGTACCATTTCTTTGGAATTTGTTTTTGATATCATTTTCCTTTGAGGTAGTATTTGTCACTTTTGTCTTTTGTCACAATTTGTCTTTGTCACTTAGGTGCATTTTCTGTATGCAGCAAAATGCTCGGTCCTCTTTACATTTCCAATCTGGTAGTGTGGATATGTACTTTATTTTTTATTGGGGAATTGAGTCCATTGATGTTAAGAGATATTAAATAATAATTGTTTTATCCTGTAATTTTTGTTGTTAGATGTGGATTTATGTTTGTGTAGCTATCTTCCTTTGTGTTTGTTGGAAGATTACTTTCTTTCTTTTTCTAGGGTATAATTTCCCTCCTTGTCTTGGAGTTTTCTGCCTATTATCCTTTGTTGGGCTGGATTTGCAGAAGGATATTGTGCAAAGTTTGTTTTATCATGGAATATCTTGGTTTCTTCTCATATGGTAATTGAGTGTTTTGCTAGTTATAGAAACCTGGGCTGTCATTTGTGTTCTCTTGGGTTCTGTATGTCATCTGTCCAGGATCTTCAAGCTTTCATAGTCTCTATTGAGAAGTCTGTTATAATTATGATAGATCTGCCTTTATAGGCTACTTGACCTTTTTCCCCTATTGCTTTTAATATTCTTTCCTTGTCTTCGCATTTGATACTTTGACTATTATGTGACGGGAGGTATTTCATTTCTGGTCCAATCTATTTGGATTTCTATTGGCTTCTTGTATGTTCATGGGCATCTCTTTATTTAGGTTAGGGAGGTTTCTTCTATAATTTTGTTTAACACATTTACTGCCCCTTTATGTTTGGAATCTTCTCTCTCTTTTATACCTATTATCCTTACATCTGATCTTCTCATTGTGACATGGATTTTCTGGATGTTTTGTGTTAGGAGCATTTTTGTTTTTCACATTTTCTTTGACAGTCATGTCAATGATTTTATCGCATTTTCCCCTGTGATTCGCTCTTCAATCGCTTGTATTCTGTTTGTGATGCTTCTGTCTATGACTCCTGATCTCTTTCCTAGCTTTTCTATCTCCAGGGTTGTCTCTCTTTGTGATTTCTATATTGTTTCTATTTTGCTTTTTAGAGCCTGGATCATTTTATTCAATTCTTTCATCTTTTTGATTTTCTTTTCCTATAACTCTTCAAGGGATTTTTTTATTTCCTCTTTAATGGCTTCTACCTGTTCACCTGTGTTATCTTGTGTTTTTTAAAGGGCTTACATCTGTCCTTCTTAAAGTTCTCTATCATCATCATCATCATCATCATCATCATCATCATCATCATAATCATCATCATCATCATCATCATCATCATCATCAAGAGATTTGATTTTAAAACATAATCATGCTTTCCAGTGTGTTGGAATATCCAAGACTTGCTGTGGTGGGAGACCTGGGTTCTGATGATGCCAAGTGGCCTTGGTTTCTGTTGCTTAGGCTCTTGTACTTGCCCCTGGCTCTCTCTTTATCTCTGATGTTAGTTGGTCTTGCTGTCTCTGACTGGACCTTTTCCCTCCTGTGGGTCTGTGTATCTGTAATATTAGGAGTGAGAGCACTCCTTGGAGATCAGCTCTCACAGGGCAGATTTTGGGTCTGGAGGGGTGTGGGACAGCCTTGGCTCTGGGTGTAGAAGGATCCTGTCCCAAGCTGATCCATGTTTCCCATTCCTTGTGTGCTCCTTGCTGGTCCCTCATTGGATACTTTGTGGAGTAAAAGTGGTGTCTCATCTTTTTGCTTAGAGATAAGAGCACTCCTGGGAGGCCTGCTTCCCAGGCGGTTTTTCGGCCAAGAGGCCTGTGGGATAACCTTAACTCTGGATGCAGATGGAGACCAGAAACAAGTATTTATTATAAAAAACATGTTTCTCCAGTTTCATGAATATACTTGAATTTTGCACCTAAATAATAATCACTTCTACCATTTCCAATTTTGAATTTTAGCCTAACAGAAAGTGTGTTATGCCTATTCTAGAAGTTATATTTTAAAAATATGCAAAATCTCATAGGTATTAAAAAATAAAATTATGGTAGGTCACACAAAAATGTTATTGATATTTATCAATAGAAATTATTGGAGTGGGCTTGGGATGGACAGATATCTCAAAGTCTAGGAAGGCATTGATTTCTACTTATTCAAAAAAGTGAAATTTAGTCTCTGCACCCAAATTAGCACCCCCAAAACTTACTAAAACTTGATATTCGAAGGTTTCAACATCCTCTTCTGTCCTCTAATACATCATAGCTTGAGTAGAATTTATAACTTTATGAAATGGAACTTTTAAAAAATCATACTTTGAAAACAGTATTTGCTTCCATTTTAAGTTTTTATTCATTTCTTGCTATCCACTTGATGGAGCTATGATTAGAATTTCCTAATAAACAACTCACAAATGTATCTATTATTTTTGAAGGTTCCACTTATTTTTGATTATTTTGTTGTGTAGGATCTTTTGGATTTGTTTCAGTCTCACCTATATTTCATTTCCTTCCCTAGGCTAATATTGCTGTCAAGCCCAGTAAGTCACTGATGAGAGTAATGGCAAAATAATAAACATGTACTCAACATATTTTTTTCAAGAGCTTTATACTTTGTGGTATCCCATTTATGCTTTTATTTAAAATAGAGATGGTGTCTTACTGTTAAGAGATACCACAACCAAGGCAACTCTTATAAAGAACAATATTTAATTGGAGCTGCCTTACAGGTTCAGAGATTCAGACCATGATCATCAAAGCAGGGAACATGGCAGCATCTAGGCAGGCATGGTATTGGAAAAGGAGATTAGACTACTGTATCTTGTTCTGAAAGCTAATAGGAAAAGACTGTTTTAAGACACCTAGGAGGTAAGGCTCAAAGCCCAACCCTACAGTGACATACTTCCTCCAAAAAAGCCAGACCTCCTAATAGTGCCATTTCTGGGCCAAACATATTCAAATCACCATACATGTTTTATGTTTAATGTGAATATAAACATAAAACTCCCACATTTCACATATGAATATTCATTTTGACCATGGTTGTTTGGAGGAGAGAAAGAGAGAGAGAGAGAGAGAGAGAGAGAGAGAGAGAGAGAGAGAGAGAGAGAGAGAGTTCTGTTCTCATCATATAATCTTTGAAAATTTATTCAAAGGATTCTGATACAAAATATGTAAGTATATTTTTATGATTTCTATTCATTCTACATGTGTGATTTCTGGCATGCTAACAAACTACTATACTGATTACTATAAATTTTGTTGTATGTTTTGATGCCAGTAAATGTGAAACTACCAGCTTGTTTCTTATTTCTTAAATTTATGTCCATCAAAATACTTTATGAATTTATTTTATTTCTGTAAAAATAATATTATAATTTGGTTTATGTATTTATTTTTGCAGGCTTTTATTGAATTTTACATTTTAAAGAAGATTTTCATGTTCTTTCCTATTTATATGTTGCACAACATTATTTTCATTAAAGTATATAATGTACTTTGGGCATATACCCCATATCTGATAGCATTTTGTCTAAGCTCCACCCCACAGTTACTTGGCAAGGTATACCTGACACACTGTAAAGGAGCTGCTTGTTCCCTTCTCTCTCTCTCTTGCTCACTTGCTCTTGTTTTTACTTCTTGCTCCAGTTTTCTCCCCATACCCTTCCGCTTGCTCTCTCCCTGTGCTTATGGCCAGTCTCTACTTCTTTACTTCTCTCTCTCTCTCTCTCTCTCTCTCTCTCTCTCTCTCTCTCTCTCTCTCTCTCTCTCTGCCTTTCTATGCCTTCATTAACCTCTTAACTCCCCTCCCCATTTCCTAAATAAACTCTATTCTATACTCTACCATCATGGAGCTGGTTTCACAGGGGGAAGGGATGCCTCCGCATGGGCCTGCCAAGACATCCCCTTCCCCCTTACTTCATGACACCTCGACCACAACGTATCCCACCTCTTTATATTTTTATAAATGCATAATATAGTGCCATGACTTCAATTTAGAAACTATCCAGGTTTGCATCACCTGTTACCACTTGGAGATCCAATGCTCACTAACCTAATCTTTGGAGAACTGTAAGCCCCCTCCCACCACTTTTAGAGAGCAAATATCGCCATGGTCCCAGGGGAGAGTCATTGACCTCAGAGGTACTCCTGTGATGCCCTTGAGGATGGAGGCATTCAGTCTCTTCACTGACCTTCGTTCCAGGACATTTTCCTTCGTGAGATTTTCCTCTCTTCTTTGAGACAATTTCTTTCTTGCTGCTGAGAAATCCCTGGGCCAAAGTAAACTTCTCTTTATAGCTCAAAGGTACCCTGCCCAGAGCATAGCTCCGAGCCCCCATATAATAACCTGTTGGTCTGGCCTGTGCTAGAATCTCTCTGCTTATTAATGGTGCCCTCAGGACTTTACTAGGGGTTTTATAATTCTCTCCCATGGTCTCTCTCTCTCTCTCTCTCTCTCTCTCTCTCTCTCTCTCTCTCTCTCTCTCTCCCCCCGAAGGAAGTAAGAGCTAACCTCACTGTCCACCTCAAAAATACCATGCATGTTGCTGGGAATTGAACTAAGGATTCCTGGAAAAAGCAGTTAGTACTCTTAATCTCAGAGACATGTAAAAGCAAGAGAGAGAAGAGAGAGAGAGAGAGAGAGAGAGAGAGAGAGAGAGAGAGAGAGAGAGAGAGAGACAAGCAGCCCTTTTTATAGTGAGACAGGTATACCTACCTGATTGTTGCCAGTTAACTCTGGGGCAAAGCTTACACAAAATGCTAACATTAAATGCTACCCTCATTCTCACCCATCCCAACTTCCACAAGAAACTCTTTCCCCTTAGAATGATTCACTTTTAGTGATCTAGTGATATCTCTCTCTCTCTCTCTCTCTTTCTCTCTCTCTCTCTCTCTCTCTCTCTCTGTTACACACACACACATTCACACACATATGTACAGAGACAAGCACATATATTTTGATGTCATATATATACATATATAATACTTGCATACATTTATATTATATATGGTGATCATATATATATATAGAATATATTTGATTGTATGTATCTATATAAAATCCGTGATCCACATGAGGGAAAACATATTTGTCGTCCTGAGACTGACGTAATACATTTAATCTCTATTTGGTTTTAAGTCAGATTACGATGAGCTTGTATCTTGCTTTTGATGAGACAGGCACTTCTTAATATCTACTCTTTCAGTTAATAAGTATAGAATATCTTTGTATTTCTCTCTCCTTCAACTTATTTTTATAGAATAATAAATTTTCACTGTAGCAGTGTTTAGATTTCTTGGTTAACTTTATCTCAATTATTTTGGTTTTTAATATTATTATGCTTGATCACACTGCATATCATCCTAATTAATTTTTTGTTAATTTTATGTCCTATAGTGCAAATGAAGGTATTTATTTCCATTTTTCTGCATTGGAAATTTAGGATACCTGTATGTGATATTGTGCGTATCTTAACAGATAAGATTGATCCTTTTAAACTTGGATAATATTAATTTAATATATTGCCTGATTTCTCTGGATAGGATCTCAGTACTACTTCCAAGAAAAAGTAGTGAGATTTGGAATTTTTGTTGTTTTTCTGAATAAAGAAAAAAATTATCCACAATTGTGCTTGATATTAGCCTTGTTTTTTTTTTTCTCTAAATGTCATTTCTTATCTTATTAAGACTTACTTGTATTCTCTGATGGTGGCATTTTTATTTATTTATTTATTTATTTTCGGATCTTGGGACTGAACCCAGGGCCTTGCGCTTGCTAGGCAAGCGCTCTATCACTGAGCTAAATCTCCAACCCGGCACTTTTATATATGGCTAATATCATGTTGAGGTGATTTCCATCTACTGTTAGCAATGGATTGTTCTTAATATTAACCTATGTCAAACTGTCAAATGCACATTAGTATCTGAGTTTTTTGTTTTATTCTGTAATTGTGGTGTATTATATTGAGTATTTCCTTGTTTACCCTCTGGAAAACTCCTATCTCATCCTCCCTGCCCCTGCTACTATGAGGGTGCATCTTGAGTGGGGTAACCCAATCACAAGAGAACACAAATGATATGCACTCACTGATAAGTAGATATTAGCTCAAAAGTTCAAAATACCCATGATACAATTCACAAATCACATGAACCTCAACAAGAAGGAAGACAAAAATTTGGATGATTCAGACCTTCTTAGAACAGGGAACAAAAATACTTCTAGGGAAAATATGGAAACAATGTATGGAGCAGAGAATGAAGAAAAGGCCATCTAGATGTCTCCTTCTATTAATGTGTGCTGTTTGGTGTATGATTTAAGCTTTTCTAATATTACCTCTATGAATATGTGTGCCCATGAATTTGGAGTTTTGATGATCAGTATTCAGATGTCCTCTTGAAGAATTTTTCCTTTGATGAGTATGCATTTTTCTTCCCCATCTCTTTTTATCACATTTTGTTGAATGTCTATTTTTACTAAATATTACAAAGGCTACTCCAGCTTGTTTCTTAGGTCAGTTTGCTTGGAAAACCTATTTCCAACACTTTATTCTGAGATAATATTTGTCTTTGTTGTTGAGAAGTGATTCTTGTATACATCAGAAGGATAGATTCAGTTTACGCTTCTAATATTAGTCTGTGTCTTTTTATTGATGAATTCAGTCCATGTATCTTGAGAGATATTAAAGACCAACACTTGTTACACCCCATTAATTTGATGTTGATGGTGATTGTGTGTGTGTGTGTGTGTGTGTGTGTGTGTGTGTGTGTGTTACTCTTGTATTGGTTTTAATGGTGTTCTGTAAGCTTCTTATATATTTATATGCATCAATTTAGGTTAGGTAAATTTTCTTCCATGATTTTGTTGAAGTTGTTGTCTGGGCCTTTGAACTGGGAATTTTATTCTACTTCTATTCCTATTATTCCTATGTTTAGTGTTTTCATAGTTTCCAAAATATACTGAACATTTTATTTCACAAATGTTTGAGATTTTTCATTTTCTTTGAGTGATATATTGAGTTCTTCTATCATATATTCTATGTCTGAGATCTGTTCTGTCTCCTGTATTTTGTTGATGATGTTTAAATTTATAGTTCCTGTTCTCCTTACTAGGTCTTTCATCTACAAGATTGCCTCAGTTTTACTTTTTCATTATTATTCCTTCTATTTCCCTTTTAAGTCTTGGGACAGTTTAATTTATATCCTTCCCCTGTTTGGTTGTATTTTCCTGTATTTATTTGTGTTTGACACCTCTTTTAATACCTCTACCTGTTTGAATATGTTTTCCTTTATTTCTTTAAGGGCTTCATTAACTTCTTCTTTAAAGGTCTCTACCATCGTTACAAGATGGCATTTAAGATCATCATCTTGTGCTTCTTTTTCATTAGGATATCCAGGGTTTTCTGTAGTAGCATATCTGGGGTCTGGTTGTGCCATATTGTCCTCGGTCTTGTTGGTTTTGTTCTTACACTGTGTTTTAGGCATCTGTTTTTCCATAGTGTTAACTGAATGATCTTGATAGCAGCTGGACTTCTTGAGAAAAGATTGGGGAGCTATAGGCCAGAAAATGGAGGTCAGGGAATCTGCCTCTGAAGGCTATGTCCCAGGTGTGTCCCACTGGCAAGGGATTTGTGGGACAATCTTCTAAGCTGGTTGTTCAAGAAACTGTGCACAACTCACCCCTATAAGCTGTGTCTGAGTAGACTCAGTTTGTCCTTTATTTGGGAGAAAAGCATGCAGAGGGGCGCTCTGATATGAGAATCTGATCCCTCATCTATTTATAGACTGGAGTAGTAGTAAGGTAGAGAAAGAAAATGGAGAGGATGCTGAACATTTTTGCAATTATGGCCTTCATTTAACAGTTACTAGGGTAACTACCAAGAAGTCACTAAACAAATATTAGAAAACAGAGAATCATAGTTCCTGGCTGGCTAGTACTGGTGTTCCATTGGGAGGGGCATGAACAAATTTTAAGAAATAAATTTCTTTAGTTCTGGAAATATTACAACCTGAAGTGGAAAAGTGTTTTAAAATGGTAGTGTCCTGGATAATAGTATCATTTACTGAGCATTGACCAAAGAATAAGAGATATAAATGACTTATCTTGAACTAACAATACCTATATGGTTTCATTGGTCTTTTAACCTAGTTTCACTGATGAGAAAACCAAGGATCACGTTATTGAAAAATTCTAACCATGTCATAATGCTAGGATATATAGCCAAAGTTCATTGTTATAATAAATATGGCAGACTGCTTCTTTATCAATTGGTATTTTATTTATGATAAATCTTAATGATTTTTATGAGTCTATATTATAAGAAGATATAAATGAAGTGGAAATATCAATATACACTCTCTCTAGAGAAAAAACTTTATTGACCTAAATGTCTTCTTAATTCCTATTGACTATAAAATTGAACTGAGATACTTGGTTATAAATGTAAGTGCTACTTAATAATCAAAATGGAATGTTCTCAGCCTGTCACTTTATATTATTTTTTCCAAGTTCAAAGAGTTTATGATGAAAACAATTTTTCTAGCAGGTCTATAATGTTTTGAACCTTGATTGTTTGGTAAATTAGCCATGAAAGGTCATTTTATGAAATGCTATCTTTAATCAATATAGATAAATTAGAAGTAACATTAGGTAGTTTCACCATAAAATTACCTAGAGAAATGAAAAGAAGCAGAGGACTTTGAAGCATTAGAATATTTATTCATACAATGTATACTTTTGGACTCATGAAAATATTCTTCAAAGTTATTCTACAAACTTCATTATTATCTAGTGAGAAGTCTTTGAAGAATTCAACCTAAGGTTGGCAATAAAAATATTAATTTGTATAAAGTCTTGTTTGATTGATTATTTGACATGTTTGAATCAATTATGCTGAATTAAGCATTGGAAATAGAAATTACAAATTAGCTGGTGTGACTGTACAGATATTAGTAAAGCTGCAAATAAATTTTCCTAATTGTTAGATAACTATTGATGGTATTTGACAAAGAGATTATAGTACCATTCTTTGAGTATCTTTTACAAATAAAATTTTTGTAATGCTGAGGATAAAGTGCATGGTTTCATACATGCTCACAGAGTATTTTTGTGTGATTAGTTTATTCAATATACTTCATGTGTTTGAACATCTGTAAAACAGTTTTTTATTAGTTTCTTCCATTTTTGCATGCACCAATGTCACTGAAAACTGAAAAGTAGAATCTCACCATAGATGCAGAAGCTCAAACTAATTGTTAAAAGTTGAAAGCCCTGCAGCTCCCTGCTCCCAAACCCTGTGGGAGAGAGAGCTCAGCACCCAGACAGGTGGGCACTCCTGAGAGTGCAGAGCAGAAGAGACCACCAATACTGCCCACTCCTGCCCACATCCCTGGCCCAAGAGGGATGTATAGGGCCTCTGGGAACAGGAAGATACGGGCAATAAGTGGCAGGTCCCCTGCGGTCCAGACACTACCTGGATCTGAAGGGACCCGGATAACAGCACTCTGCACCCAAATCCCATGGGAGGGAGAACTAAACCTTCAGAGGGAAAGACATGCCTGGGAAGCCAGAAGAGACTACATTCTGACCACATTTCTGACTCCAATGGAAAACACCTAAAACCATCTGGGACCCCTGTGCACAGGGGCCTGGGAAAAAGCAGGGACAGGCAATTATGGTTGTCACCTCACAGAGAGCACAATTGCAGCCCCCCCCCCAGGAGCAACTTCAGCCCTAGGAGCAGAGGCAAGACCAACTTTTCCGTTCCAAGTGACCTGCCTAGTGGACACAGGACACACGCCCACAGGAACAGCTGAAGACCAGAAGACAGGAAATATTGCACACCTGAAAGCAGAACACTTTGTTCCCATAACTGGCTGAAAGAAAACAGGAAAACAGGTCTACAGTACTCCTGACACACAAACCTATAGGACAGTCTAGCCAGATTTCTACCTTGTTCAGAAATCGCAGAACAAGGTAACACCAGAGACAACCTGATGGCAAGAGGCAAGCACAGGAAACCAAGCAACAGAAACCAACACTACATGGCATTATCGGAGCCCAATTCTCCCACCAAAGCAAACACTGAATGTACAACACACCAGAAAAGCAAGATCTTGATTTTAAATCACATTTGATCATGATGCTGGAGGACTTCAAGAAAGACATGAAGAACTCCCTTAGAGAAACGCAGGAAAACATAACAGGAAGCAACAATCACTATTCCTTAATATCTCTCAACATCAATGGACTCAATTCCACATAAAAAGACACAGATTTACAAACTGCATATGCAATGAGGACCCAACATTTTGCTGTCTGCAGGTAACACACCTCAGTGAGAAAAACAGACACTGCCACAGAGTAAAAGGCTGGAAAACTACTTTCCAAGCAAATGGTCTGAAGAAGCAAGCTGGAGTAGCCATTCTAATATCGAATAAAATTGATTTTCAAGCAAAAGACACCAAAAAAGATAAGGAAGGACAATTCATATTCATTAAAGGAAAAATCCACCAAGATGAACTCAAAACCTAAATATCTATGCTCCAAATAGGAGGGCACTTACATGCATAAAAGAAATCTTACTAAAGCTAAAAAAAAAAACAAAAACAAAAAAAAATCATTGCAGCTCACACAATAATAGTAGGAGATTTCAACACCCCACTCTCATCAATGGATAGATCATGGAAACAGAAATTAAACAGAGACGTAAACAGACTAAGAGAAGTCATGAACCAAAAGGATTTAACAAATATTTATAGAACATTCTATCCTGAAACAAAAGTTCTGCTCACCACCTCATGGTGCTTTCTCCAAAACTGACCATATAATTGGTCATAAAACAGGACTCAACAGATACAGAAAGATAGAAATAATCTCATGCATCCTATCAGACCACCACAGGTTAAAGCTGGACTTCAATAACAATAAGGAAAGACTGCCCACAAATACATGAAAGTTGAATAATGTTCTATTCAATGATAACCTGGTCAAGGAAGAAATAAAGAAAGAAATTAAAAACTTTTTAGAATTTAATGAAAATGAAGGTACAACATACCCAAACTTATGGGACACAATGAAAGCTGTGCTAAGGGGAAAACTCATAGCTCTGAGTGCCTGCAGAAAGAAATAGGAGAGAATATATAATAGCAGCTTGACAGTACACCTAAAAGCTCTAGAACAAAAAGAAGCAAATACACCCAGGAGGAGTAGAAGGCAGGAAATAATCAAAATCAGAGCTGAAATCAACAAAGTAGAAACAAAAAGCACTATACAAAAAATCAACAGAACCAAAAGCTGGTTCTTTGACTCAAACAACAAGATAGATAATCCCTTACCTACACTAACCAAAGGACACAGAGAGTATGTCCAAATTAACAAAATCAGAAATGAAAAGGGAGACATAACAACAGAGCCAGAGGAAATTAAAAAAATCATCAGATCCTACTACAAAAGTCTATATTCAACAAAACTTTAAAATCTGCAGGAAATGGACAATTTTCTACACAGATACCAGGTAACAAGGTTAAATCAGAACAAATAAACCATTTAAACAACCCCATAACTCCTAAAGAAATAGAAGCAATCATTAAAAGTCTCCCAACCAAAAAGAGCCCAGGTCCAGATTGGTCCAGTGCAGAATTCTATGAGACCTTCATAGAAGACTTCATACTGATACTATCCAAATTATTCCATGAAATTGAAACTGATGGAGTGCTACCGAATTGCTTCTATGAAGCCACAATTGCTCTTATACCTAAACATAGTAAAAACCATATACAGTAATCCAGTAGCTAATATTAAACTAAATGGAGGGAAACTTGAAGCAATCCCACTAAAATCAGGGATGAGACAAGGCTGCCCACTCTCTCCCTATTTTTTCAATATAGTTCTCGAAAACCTAGCCAGAGAAATCAAAGGGATACAGATCAGAAAGGAATAAGTCAAAATATCACTATTTGCAGACAGTATGATTTTATGCTTAAATGATCCCAAAAGTTGCACCAGAGAACTACTAAACCTGATAAGCACCTTCAGTAAAGTGGCTGGGCATAAAAATTAACTCAAATAAATCAGTAGCCTTCCTCTACACAAAAAGAGAAACAAGCAGATAAAGAAATTAGGGAAATACCACCCTTCATAAGAGTCCCAAATAATGTAAAACACCTTGGTGTTATTTTAACCAAGCAAATGAAAGATCTGTATGATAAGATCTTCAAGCCTCTGAAGAAAAAAATTGAAGAAGATCTCAGAAGATGGAAAGATCTCCCATGCTCATGGATTGGCAGGATTAATATAGTAAAAATGGCCATTTTCCCAAAAGAGATCTACAAATTCAATGCAATCCCCATCAAAATACCAAACCAATTCTTAAAAGAGTTAGACAGAACAATTTGCAAATTCATCTGGAATAACAAAAAAAAAAAAACCCAGGATAGCTAAAACTATCCTCAACAATAAAAGGATTTCCAGGGTAATCCCTATCCCTGGACTCAAACAGTATTACAGAGCAATAGTGATAAAAACTGCATGGTATTGGTACAGAGACAGACAGATAGACAAGTGGAATAGAATTGAAGACACAGAAATGAACCCACACACATATGGTCAATTGATTTTTGACAAAGGAGCCAAAACCATCCAATGGAAAAAACTTAGCATTTTCAGCAAATGGTGCTGGTTCAACTGGAGGTCAGCATGTAGAAGAATGCAGATTGATCCATTCTTTTTACCCTGTACAAAGCTTAAGTCCAAGTGGATCAAGGACCTCCACATCAAACCAGATACACTCAAACTAATAGAAGTAAAAGTGGGGAAGAATCTTGAACACATGGGCACTGAAGAAAATTTCCTGAACAAAACACCAATGACTTATGCTCTAAGATCAAGAATCCACAAATGGGATATCATAAAACTGCAAAGCTTCTGTAAGGCAAAGGACTCTTTTGTTAGGACAAAATGGCAAACAACAGTTTGGTAAAAGATCTTTACCAATCCTGCAACAGAGACCTTATATCCAAAATATACAAAGAACCCAAGAAGTTAGACCACATGAAGACAAATAACCCTATTGAAAAATGGGGTTCAGAGCTAAACAAAGAATTCACAGCTGAGGAATGCCGAATGGCTGAGAAACACCTAAAGAAATGTTCATCATCTTTAGTCATAAGGGAAATGCAAATCAAAACAACCCTGAGATTTCACCTCACACCAGTGAGAATGGCTAAGATCAAAAACTCAGGCGACAGCAGATGCTGGCGAGGATGCGGAGAAAGAGGAACACTCCTCTATTGTTGGTGGGACTGGTAAAACCATTCTGGAAATCAGTCTGGAGGTTCCTCAGAAAATTGGACATTGCACTACCTGAGGATCCAACTATACTACTCTTGGGCTTATACCCAAAAGATGCTCCAACATATAACAGAGGTACATGCTCCACTATGGTAATTGCAGCCTTATTTAAAATAGCCGGGGGTTGGGGATTTAGCTCAGCGGTAGAGCACTTGCCTAGGGAGCGCAAGGCCCTGGGTTCGGTCCCCAGCTCCAGAAAAAAAAAAAAAGAAGTCCTAAAATAGCCAGAAGCTGGAAAGAACCCTGATGCCCTTCAACAGAGGAATGGATACATAAAATGTGGTACATCTACACAGTGGAATATTATTCTGCTATCAAAAACAATGACTTCATGAAATTCATAGACAAATAGATGGAACTGGGAAATAGCATCCTGAATTAGGCAACCCAATCACAGTAAAACACACATGGTATGCACTCATTGTTAAGTGGATATTACCCCAAATGCTCGAATTACCTTAGATGCACAGAACACATGAAACTCAAGAAGGTTTACCAAATTTTGAATGCTTTACTCCTCCTTTAAAAGTGGAACAAGAATACCCTTGGTAGGGAATAGGGAGGCAAATTTTAGAACAGAGACTGAAGGAACGCCCATCCAGAGCCTGCACCAAATATGCCCCATACATATGCAGCCACCAAACTAGATAAGATGGATGAAGCAAGGAAGATCAGGCTGACAGAAATTGGATGTAGATCTTTCCTGGGAGACACAGCAAGAATATCGCAAATACATATGCGCAGGCCAGCAGCAAACCACTGAACTGAGTGCAGGACCCCCGTTGAAAGAATCAGAGAAAGGACTGAAAGAGCTTGAAGGGTCTTGGGACCCAATATGAACAACAATGCCAACAACCAGAGCTTCCAGAGACTAAGCCATTACCCAAAGACAATACATGGACTGACTCTGGGCTCCAACCTCATAGGTAGCAATGAATAGCCTAGTAAGAGCACCAGTGGAAGGGGAAGCCCTTGGTCCTGCTAAGACTGAACCCCCAGTGAACATGATTATTTGGGGGAGGAAGTTAATTGTGGGAGGATTGGGAGTGGAACACCCATATAGAAGGGGAGTGGAAGGGGCTAGGGGGAAGTTGGCTTGGAAACCTGGAAAGGGAATAACAATTGAAATGTAAGTAAGAAATACCCAATTAATAAACATGGAGGAAAATAAAATTAAAAAAGAAAAAAAGAGAAAAGTAAAAAAAAAAAAAAAATGACGAAGCATCCACACTTTGTAATCAATTCTTGAGATTCATGTAGTCTCTTGTTTTATATTGCATAATCAGAGTTTTGGACTAATATTAACTTATCGTGAGTGTATAGCATTTGGGTTTTATAGTGATTGGGTTACCTCCACCAGGATGATATTTTCTAGTTCCATCCATTTGTCTGAATTTCATGAAGTCATTGTTTTAATAGCTGAGTATTACGTACTCCATGTTGTAAAAGTACTACATTTTCTGTATCCATTCCTCTGTCGAGGGACATATGGGGTCTTTCAAGCTTCTGGCTATTGTAAATAATGCTGCTATGAATGTAGTAGAGCATGTGTCCTTGTTGTATGTTGGAGCATCTTTTGGGTATATGCCCAGGAGTGGTATAGCTGGGTCATCAGGTAATACTATGTCCAATTTTCTGAGGGACCTTCAGACTGATTTCCACAGTGGTTGTACCAGCTTTTAATCCCACCAACAATGAAGTAGTCCTCTTTCTCCACATCCTTAATAGTATCTGCTGTCACCTGAGTTTTTTTTTTTTGTTTGTTTGTTTTTTTTGTTTGGTTTTTTTTTTTTTTTTAATCTTAGCTATTCTGAGAGGGGTGGGGTAAAATCCCGGGTTGTTTTTTTTTCCATTTCCTTTATGGGAAAGAATGCTAAATATTTTTTTTTTTCTTCTACTAGTTTGGGTGTATAAGTGTACCTTTTTTTATGTGGGGGTCCTTGCCAACCTTGTACTTGATCTTTTATACAGGGTGATAATAATGAATTGATGTCCATTCCTTTATAAGCTGACTTCCAGTTGAACCAGCACCATTTGTTGACGATGCTATCTTTTTTCCACTAGATGGTCTTCGCTCCTTTGTCAAAGATCAAATAACCAGAGATGCCTGGGTTAATTTCTGAGTGTTCAATTCTATTCTATTAATCTACCTCCCTGTCTCTATAAAAATAGCATACATGTTTTTTATCACTATTTCTCTGTAGTACATCTTGAGTTCAGCGATGATGATTCCCCCAGAAGTTCTTTTATGGTGGTGTTCCCTCTGATCTCAGGTGTGTCAATTCTCCTGGAGACTGGCTTTCTGCTTGTGTTTTCTTAATCCATGGGTTCTCAACTTCAGGAAGTTCCCTGCCTCATCTGGTCTTACTTTGTACCAACTAGACAGAGCTAAAATGCTCAAACTGAGAGATACTTACTAGGCTTTTTCTGAGTAATTTGTGCAAATTTTCTTTATTTCTAGGCTATTTGTCAATATAAGAAGTTTAAATTACACAAATACCCAGATTGACACTTAATAAATATAATATGTTAGAAGATTTAAATTAAGGCCTTTTGTCAAGTACAATGGGCCAATATTTCATAGTAGAAGATTGATAGAGGTCTATGACAATAAAATCATATAAGCAAAGGCAAATGTTTCTTTTGATTTTACAACAGTCACTTTTGCCAACTACTATAATATAATTAACATTCAATGGTATATACTTTTTTTCCTTTTTAATAATGTAGGGTGCAATTAACTAAATTCCAACTGAAAGCAAACTGAAAGACATGGAATGTTACTGGCAAGACCACTAATATCTGAGTAATACTCCATTTTGTAGATGTACCACATTTTCTGTATCCATCCCTCTGTTGAAGGGCATCTGGGGTCTTTCCAGCTTCTGGCTATTATAAATATGGCTTCTATGAACATAATATTGCATGTGTCATTGTGGTATATTGGGGGATCTTTTGGGAATATTTCCATTAATTGCATTGTGGGGAGCTCAGGTATTACTATGTCCAATTTTCTGAGGATTCGCCAGACTGATTTCCAGAGTTGTTGCACCTGCTTGCTATTCCACAAACAATGGAGGAGTATTTCTCTTCATATCCTAACCAACATCTATTGTCCTCTGAATTTTTGGTCTTAGTCATTTTGACTGGTGTGACATAGAATCCCAGGGTCAATTTGTTTTGCATTTCTCTAATGATTGAGGAAATTGAACATTTCTTTAAGTGCTTCTTGGATATTCGATATTCCTCAGTTGAGAATTCTTTATTTAGCTCTGCACCCCATTTTTAATATGGTTACTTGGTTCTCTGGAACTAATTTCATGAATATATATGGTATATATATTATATATTATATATATTATAT
Organism: Rattus rattus; assembly: GCF_011064425.1. Lineage (NCBI taxonomy): Eukaryota > Metazoa > Chordata > Mammalia > Rodentia > Muridae > Rattus > Rattus rattus. Next base: position 72,225,844 of record NC_046172.1, read on the forward strand.
ATATTGTATATTAGCCCTCTAATGGATGTAGGATTAGTAAAGACCTTTTCCCAATCTGTTGGTTGCCATTTTGTTCTATTGACAGTGTCCTTTGCCTTACAGGAGCTTTTCAATTTTATGAGATCTCTGTTATCAATTTTTGATCTTAGAGTATAAGCCATTGATATTTTGTTCCAGCCTTCTTGCACGTGTCAATGATAAACACTCAACTTTGTAGCATAGTTCCAAGCTAAATGTCTTTGGTTTCATACCTCTCTTTGCATATTAGTTCTTACTTTTTGTTTCTCTACATTTCCATTGTAGTGACCAATGTTCTCTGCACCATTAGCAGCTATGACTCCTGAATGATACAGTATTAATCAAAGTTCTTTCTTCCTTCATTCTCTCTATACTTTAAATCAGAAAAGAACTTTTATATAGAATACTTCTATATTAAGTCATTCAATTTTCATGTTAATCACAAAATACTATTTTATTTAAGATGCAGCTATAAAACTATTATTTTCAATATTTTTCATGAATATTTAATATTATACATCTTTTTTGCTGGAATGAATATGGTTTGTGGCTTGACCTGTGTACTTTCTATCTTTTTCCCCCTTTTTGAAATATTTATTTATTTATTTATTTATTTATTTATTTATGTAGGTATGTATTTATTTATTTTTGCACTTCACATTTTATCCCCCCCCTCAACCCCAACTGTTCCACATCCCATACCTTGTCCCCACCAACAACTCCCCATTCTCCACAAGGATGTCCCCACCCCTATAGGCCTCTAAATTTCCTGAGCCCTCCAGTCCCTTGTGGGTTAGATGCATCTTCTCTGACTGAACCCAGACCTGGGAGTGCTATGTTATATATGTGTTGGAGACCTCATCTCAGCTGGTGTATGCTCCTTGGTTGGTGATTCAGTGTCTGAGACATCTCGGGGGTCCAGGTTAATTGAGACTCCTCCTACAGGGTTGCCCTCCTCCAACTTTTCTCTAATTCAACCTGAGAAGAACAGCAGCTTCTGTTGATTGGTTGGGTAGACATATCTGCATCTGACTCTTTCAGCTGCTTGTTGGGTCTTTTGGAAGGCAGTAATGATAGGTCTCTTATTGTGAATGTCCCATAACCTCAGTAATGGTGTCAGGTCTTGGGGCTTCCTCAAGCTGGATTGCACTTTGGGCCTGTAACTAGACTTTCTTTTCCTCAGTATCTTCTCCATTTCCATCCCTGCATTTCTTTCAGAGAGAGAGAATTATGTGTCAGAGTTTTGACTGTGGGATCGCAACTCCCCCCCCCCCTTGATGCTCTGTCTTTCTGCTGGAGGTGGCTCCAATAAATTCCCTCACCCCACTGTAGAGCATTTCATCTATGGTCATCTCATTTGAGGACTTATTATGTTATACAACATTAACTCTCTAACAGAAATGTTTTCTAATTTGCAAAATAAATAACTAATTAACATTTGGAATTCAGCTTGTTGATAAGCTTGGGTCTCTGCTTATTCAATAGAGTACAAACTGGTATATTCTATTTTCTTAGCCCAATGATACTCTTCATTCTATTATTGTTGTTTCATTTATGTCAATAAAATGAGAGATATATCTTACTTAGAGATTTAACTATAGCAAAGGACATAGAATACCTTCCTATTGTATATTCTCCAGTAAAATTATGATTATTCATATGCTTATGAATCCCATGTTGATTTTCACACAATCTCCAGAAACTTTATTTTAGACAGAAATGTTAATTTTTCTGTTGTCTTGGTACTTGGGAAATCAGTGAATCACAGTGTTCCTCAGGGGATGGTCTTCCAATTCACACCATATTTTAAACAATGATTAGTTGCCTCACAGCATTGATACCTACCATCTAAATTTATAAGCATGGAACTTAAAAGTGAAAGAAAGACAAATATTTAAGTAACATTTTAGGCCATAATGAGGGATAGTATTGTCAATTTTTCCAAACAATAATAAGTAAATCCTACTTTAAAATTGGTCATCCCCAAATGCAACAATATTGTCGTCAAAACATATGCCATGTACAAAGCCCTATCGGTTGGGAGGCAGTGAAATGAATTTTGCAAGTTTCTCTGACATTAATGATCCAAATACTGAGAACTGTAATCCTTCTTTTACATCTATTGTCAAGTGGCTGACCCCTTCTGGTTTACTATATTTTTTGTTCAAGAAACTCTACCTTAGGAAATGATATAACTTAATAATATAAAGAAAGCATAATCAGAATGTGATGATGGATAACTTTGTGAATATTTGGACAAGTTTACCTAGCAGTTGAAGCATGGCCAGAATTTACCCATTTTAAAATGACAACATCTGTTGATTTTCTGCCTATGGACAGACATCCTATGCAGTAGGATAAGTTCCCACAAACTAAATATTTTCTGAGGGACTAGTTCTATGGGAAAAAAGATATATTTCTATATAAAATTTGTAAAATAAGACTTTGTCAAATTTGTGATTCTAACCATATTTGGGATGGTTTTATTGTTTTTGTCTTTTGCTTTGCTATTTGTTGCTCAAGGCCTCACATAGACTAGGATGGCCTCAAATCAAATTTATAATTGAGGATTAGCATGATCTATTGAACATCAGAAAATCTAGGATTGTATTTGTGTGCTACCAGATTAGGTTTTATATGTTGACAATCTTTTTAACCACAATTATTATAACAAGAACATATGATGAATTACCCCTAATTATTATTTTTTTGGCTTTAAAGCATTGCGTTTCTTTGACTAAACCTGGCTATCCATGTATAAGCATAATGAACCCCTCCAGTTTAATAATACATTATCAGTCTTCTCTATATGTAAATATAGCATCATAACCATAATGAAACTGCACTATTAGTTTTGGTCTAAGAGGAAAAAAATTCAAATGTCATTATATTATGAAAAATATCTCAGTTTCTGCCTGTACCTGATCATGTGAAACAACTCTCTGTACCCAAGTCCCATGGGGAGAGAGCTGGATTCGCAGAAGTGCAGACAGTCCTGAGAGTACAGGTGACACCACCACTTTTGATCATATTCATTGACCAAGAGGAACCCACCTAGAGCCCTCTGGATGCAGGAACTGAGAAGCAGTCTGGGACAGGATCTTTCCAGTTGCTATCTGCACCCTGAGTTGTCATTGTTGTACAGTTCCCTGTACCCAGATCCCTCTGGGAGGAAGCCAGTCTCCAAGAGGGCTAACTACAGGCTTACAGGTGAGTCAAGCCACTGTCAGACACAGCAAGACCAGCTAACACCAGAATTAAGCAGATGGTGAAAGTCAAGGGCAAGAAATTAAGCAACAGAAACCAAGGCCACTTGGCATCATCAGAACCCACTACCCCAAACACAGCAAGCCCTGAATACCCCAACACACCAGAAAAGCAAGATTTTCATTTAAAAATCATAACTCATGATGATGTTAGAGCTCTTTAAAAAGGACATAAATAACTCCTTTAAAAAATACAGGACAGCACAGGTAACAGGAAGAAGCCTTAAAGAGGAAGCACAAAAATGTCTTAAAGAATTATAGGAACAGCTGAAAGAATTGAACAAAACAATTCAGGATATAAAAATTGAAATAGAAACAATAAAGAAATCACAAAGGAAGACAAAGCTCGAGAGAGAAAACCAAGGTAAAAGAACAGGAGTCATAGACACAAGCATCACGAACAGAATACAGAAGATAGAAGTGTATCTCAGGGGCAGAAGATACCACAGAAAACATTTACACAACTATCAAGGAAAATGTAAAACGCAATAATCTCTTATCCCAAAACATTCAGGAAATCCAGGCTACAATGAGAAGATCAACCCTAATGATAATAGGTATAGAAGAGCAAAGTTTCCCAACTTAAGGGCCAGCAAATACCTTCAACTAAATTATAGAAGAAAACTTCCCATACCTAAAGAGAGAGATATCCAGAAAGACAGAAGAAGCCTACAGAATTCCAAATAGATTTGACCAGAAAAGAAATTCCTCCTGTCATATAATAGATAGAACACCAAATGCACAAAAGAAAGAATCTTGAAAGCTGTAAGGGCAAAGAGTCAAGCAACATGTAAAGGGATACCTATCAGAATTATACCAGAATTCTCAACAGAGACTAAAAAAACCAGAAGATCCTGGACAGATGTAATGCAGACTCTAAGAGATCACAAATGCCAGCCTAGGCTACTATATCCAGCAAAACTCTGAATTGAAATAGACAGAGAAACCAAGATATTCCATGATAAAACCAAATTTACCCAATATCTTTTCACAACAAGGATAATGTATGGAAAACTACAACACAATGAGGGAAACTACATCCTAGAAAAAAACATGAACGTAATCTAATGTCAACTGACCCCAAAGAAGGTAGCCAAACAAACATAATTCTACCCCTAACAACAAAAATAACATGAAACAACAATCATTGGTCTCTAATAACTCTCAACATCAATGTAATAATTCCCCCAATAAAAAGACACAGACTAAGAGCTTGGATAAATGAAGATGAACCAACATTTTGCTACATACAGGAAATAAATCTCAGTGACAAAGACAGACACTACCTCAGTGTAAAAGACTGGAAAACAGTTTTCCAAGCAAATAGTCTCAAGAAACAAACAAGAGTAGCCATTCTAATATTGAATAAAATAGACTTTCTACCAAAAGTTATGAAAAAGGATAAGGAACTATACTTGATATTCATTAAAGAAAAAATCCACCAGAATGAACTCTTAACCCTGAATTTGTTCCAAATGCAAGGGCACGTACATTCATAAAAGAAACATGACTAAAGCTCAAAGCACATATTCCTACTCACACAGTAATAGTGGGAGCTTTCAACACCCCACTCTCAGCAACAGAGAGGTCACTGAAACACAAACTAAATAGAGACAAACTGAAACTAACAGATGTTATATACCAAATGGATTTAATAGACAGCTATAGAAAATTTCATCCTAAAACAAAAGAATATACATTCCTGTTATCACCCCATTGTACCTTCTCCAAAATTGACCATAAAAGTGGTCACAAAACAGGCCCTAACAGATACAAGAATATTGACATAATCCCATGCATCCTATTAGATCACCACGGACTAATGTTGGTCTTCAATAACAATTAAAACAACAGAAAACCCACATAAACATGGAAGCTGAACAACACTCTACATAATGATCACATGGTCAAGGAAGATATTAAAAAAAGGCTAAAAACTTTAGAATTTAATGAAATGAAGTGCACAATGTACCCCCAAACTTATGGGACACAATGTAAGAAAAGTAACAAGGAAAATTTGGCTCCTGGAGGTTTTCTGAAAAAGAAACTGACAGAGCATAAAACTATTAACTTGACAGCAAACAAAAGCACTAGAACAAGAGAGAGGCAAATATACCAAAGAGGAGTAGAATGCAGAAAATAATCAAGCTCAGGGCTGAAACCAACCAATTAGGAAAAAAAAGAACTATAAAATAATCAACAAAAACCAGGAGATTGTTCTTGTGAAAATCAACAAGATAGATAAACCTTTTAGCCATATTAACTAGAGGGCATGGAGAGAGTATCAAATTTAAAAAAAAAAAATCAGAAATGAAATGGAGACCAACAACAGAATCTGAGGAAATTAAAATAAAAAAAAACACTTCAGATTCTAATATAAAAGATAAAATCTTGATGAAATGGAGAATTTTAAAGACAGATACAAGGTGCCAAAGTTAAGTCAGGATCATCTAAACCATCTAAACATTCCAATAACCTCTAAAGAAATAGAAAAGTCATTAAAAGTCTTTTCAAACAAAAAAAAAGCAAACAACAACAACAAAAACAAACCAAACAAACAACACCAAAAAACAAAACAAAACAAAACAAACAAACAAACAAAAACAAAAAAACAAAACAAAAAAAACAAAAACAAAGCCCATGACCAGATGGGTTTAATGCAGAATTCTGTCAGACAATCGCAGAAGACCTAATACTAATACTGTCCAAACCATTCCAGTATTCCAGAAAATAGAAACAGAAGGAATGCTACCCATTTGCTTCCATGAAGAAACAATTACACTCATAACTAAACCACACAAAGACCCAACAAAGAAAGAGTTCTTCAGACCAATTTCACTTATTAATATCTAGGTAAAAATACTCAATAAAATTCTTGCAAACTAAATCCAAGAACATATCAAAATGATTACTAATCATGATCAACTAGGCTTCATCCAAGGGATGCAAGGATGGTTCAATATATGGACGTCAATTTATATAATCCACTATATAGTTAAACTCAAACAAACAAACAAAAAAAACCCAACATGATCATCTCATTAAATGCTGAAAAAGCATTTAACAAAATTCAACACCTCTTCATGTTAAAAGTCTTAGAAAGATTAGGAAGGCAAGGCTCATATCTAAACATACTAAAACTAATATGCAGCAAACCAGTAGTCAACATCAAACTAAATGGAGAGAAATTTGAAGCAATCCCAATTAAAATCAGGGACCAAACAAGCCTCCACTCCTCTCTCCTTATTCAATATAGTAATAAAGTCCCAGCCAGAGTAATCAGACAACAACAAAAAAAAAAAGGTCAGGGATACAAAATGGGAAAGGAAGAAGTCAGAATATCACTATTTGCAGATGATATGATAGTATACTTAAGTGACACCAAAAGTTCATAGCAGCCTTATTTATAATAGCTAGAAGCTGGAAAGAACCCAGATAATTCTCAACAGTAGAATGGATAGAGTAAATGTGGTACATCTACACAATGTAGTACTACTCAGTTATTTAAAACAATGACTTCATGAAATTCATATGCTTATGCATTGAACTAGAAAATATAATCCTGAGTGATATAAATTCTCTCTCTCTCTCTCTCTCTCTCTCTCTCTCTCTCTCTCTCTCTCTCTCACACACACACACACACACACAACACATAAACACACATATAACACAAACACACATGTTATGCATTCACTGATAAGTGGATATTAGCGAAAAGCCTCCGGATTATCAAGACATACAATCCCAGACCACATTTTAGCTCAAGAAGAAGGATAATACCAAAAGAGTGGGTGCTTTAGTCCTTCATAGCATGTGGAACAAAAAATATTCATAGGGGATATATGGATGCAATGTTTGGACAGAGATTGAAAGAATGGACTATCTGAGCCTATCCCACCTGAGTCCAGTCCATATACATACAGCTACCAAAGCCAGACAATATTGCTGATGTCAAGAAGTACAGACTGACAGGAGCTTGATATGGCGGTCTCCTTAGAGGCTCTGTCAGAGCATGACAATTAGAAATGAATCCTCTCAGCCAACCATTGAACTGAGAATGGGGTCCCCATTGGAGGAGGTAGAGAAAGGATTGAATCAGCTGAAGGGGTTTGCAACGAATTAAGAACAAGTAATACCAACCAACCAAACTTTTGTAGTGACTAGACCACCATCCAAAAGTATACATGGACAGACTCATGGTCAAGCTGCATATGTAGCAGATGGATGGCTTGGAAGGCACCAAAGGAGAGAAGCCCTTGATCCAGTGATTTGCTGGACCTCGGTGTAGAGGGAATGTCAGGTTGCAAGGTGAGAAGGGTTAGGTGGTTGGGTGGAGGAAAGGGAATAATATTTGAAATGTAAATAAAAAATACCCAATGGGGGGGAAAACTCAAGCACTTTTAAATCAGTAAAATACTGCCAACTTTACACATAATAGAGGCAATAGTGGAAAAGAAATTATATAAAATAAAAAAAAAACTGCCTATCAAGTACTAAACAAAAAATGACATATGAAAGAAAGCATAGTTTTCCTATAGAATAACTCTTTTCTTTTGTCATGATTCTTGCCAAATAAAGACAATCAGTCTATTCTCTGCTACATGTATAGTCTTTTGGTAGTGGTTTAGTCCTAGGAAGCTCTAGTTTGTTTGCATTGTTATCCTTATTGTGTTGCAAGCTCCTTTGGCTCTTTCAATCTTTCCTCTAATTCCCCCCAAGGGGGTCCTGTTCTCAGTTCAGTTGTTTGCTGCTAGCATTGACCTCTGTATTGGACATGCTCTGGATATCACTCTCAGGAGAGATCTATATCCGGTCCCTTTCAGCATGCACTTTTTAGCTTCATCAATCTTATATAGTTTTTGTGGCTGTATATACATGGGCCACATATGGGGCAGGCTCTGAATGGCCGTTCCTTCAGTCACCGCTCTAATCTTTGCTTCCATATCCCCTCCTATGGATATTTTCCCCCTTTTAAGAAGGAGTGGGGGTATCCGCATTTCGGTCATCCTTCTTGAGCTTTCTGTGGTCTGTGCATTGTATCTTGGGTAATTTGAGATTTTGGGCTAATATACACTTATCAATGAGTGCATACCTTGTGTGTTTTTCTGTGATTAGGTTACCTCACTCTGGATGATATTTTCTAGTTCCATCCATTTGCCTATGAATTTCATGAAGTCACTGTTTTTGAGAGCTGACTAGTACTCCATTGTGTAGATATACCACTTTTTTGAGTCTATTCCTCTGTTAAAGGACATCTGGGTTCTTTCCAGCCTCTGGATATTGTAAATAAGGCTGCTATGAACATAGTGGAGCATGTGGCTTTGTTGTATGTTGAAGTATCTTTTAGGTATATGCCCAGGAGAGGTATAGCTGGGTCCTTAGGTAGTGGTATGTCTAATTTTCTGAGGAACCTCCAGATTGAGAATAGCCTTTTTGGGACACCAGTGGATGGGGAAGCCCTTGGTCCTGCAAAGGTTGGACACCCAGTTCAGGGGAATGCCCGGGGGTGGGGGTGGTAAAGGTAAGGGAGGTGGATGAGGGTAATACCCATATGGGGAAAGGGAGAGGATGGGAGCTTATGGACAGGAAACCGGGAAAGGGAATAACATTTGAAATGTAAGTAAAGAATTATATCTAATAAAAAATGTAAAAATAAAATAAAATAAAATTAATATAGGAGAAAAAAATCAGTCGTGGCTAGGCCTGAGACCTTTAGGAAAGGTCAGTGTTTCCCAAGTGCACTAGATATTGGCAAAGCTGTATTATCTGTGAAAGGAACCTGCTGCCTACTTACATGCCAAACCAATTATTTCTTGCAACACTGGCTGTATAAGTTTAAAAGACGCTAGCACACTGATGATGCTATTATATATGCAGCAGAAACTATAAAGCCCTTCTCCCTGCAGTAAATACAATGCAGCAAAAAAAAAAAGAATATATGTGAGCCTGAGAAAAACTCCCCTTCCTCTGTGTCAACAATTCTATGTCTAGCTGTAATAGGTCATTAACTAATATTCTTAAAATTAATTTACACACAGATATGCTTAAAAATCTTGAGATCAATCGAGTTGTATATATTGTATTATAAATGAGAAACAGAATGATGCTTCAAATGTCTTATCAATACATGCTGTTATAATGCCTTTGTGGTTACTTTTTCAAAAATAAATAATCATATTCCCTTAAAATGACACTGTACCTATTTGAGATATTTATCAGGAATATGCTAATTTTGTAGAAGGTGCCTTTCATTATGACATTCTTATGTATGTGCTGATTACAGTGATTTCTGTAGTGATTGCTTTAAGAAATATTTAGAAAATTAGTAAAACACATTTGTAGATATGCCTGTGATGGGATTTCCAAAGGTTATTAGACCATGAAGTATTATGGTTGGTTTTAGTGTCAACTTGCCATAAATTCTATTAACCAGAGTAGAGAACCTCTCTTTAAGAATTGTCTCTATTGTTTTGATTGATGTGGAAAGGCATACATCAATTATAGATTGTACTCCCATGTAGTATCATGGCTTTTAAAATAAAAGATATTGTATATCAGAATGAAAATTAGTCTTGCCTTTTGGTCACTTGGCCTTCCCCTTACTATCTGGATAATGATGCTAATATCCCTCAACAATAATCTACCAGTGCTTCTACAACCATAAAAAGAGAATAAATAAAATCATTTTATTGCTGCTACTGCTGTTAGGAAAATCAGTATTTGCAAGCTTTCATTGTTATTATTTTAAATATCATTTATTATATATATGTACATTAATATTAGTTATTTGTATATGTTTTTCATATCTGTGGAATATATTATATCATATATAGAAGATAATCTTGGTTGAAAGTGGTATTAGGAGATCAGTCTGGAGAAACGGAGTGGCAAAGTTGTGGTTCTCTAGTGTATTAGTTGTATACGGAACTGGTTCTTAAGTTGGATTGAATCTGTGGTGAGGAAACACTGAAAATATTGCAGAGCACTAAAAATACAAAGTGTGCATTATTAGAGAATTTGTTGAGGTAAGTGCATTTTATCATTTTGATTCATCCTTTATGAAATATGAAGAGTTCCATGGATCTATACATAAAACCTTTAAAAACCTGTAGTAAAGTAAGAAAAATAATGACACAGGTTTGTTCATTTTAGCATCTTTGAATAACATTAAAAAATAATTATCGGAGTAATAAAATTGACTGACTCCAAATGCCCTCAAAGCACCTAAGGATTTATAAGCATTCACTGAATCATCTCTCCTGCAGCCATAGAACTAAAGATTCAAACAAATATTTGCAACCTTCTTTATATGATTATTTGAGTTAAATTATAAAATTAATTTATGTCCTTACATATTGCCATTGGGTAGAATAAAATCATGGATAGGAAAAGAATTGGAATCTGTGTCTTGGTTTAGTTTTTGAATGATTCTAGGGATACGGAAGGCACTGATATCTCAGAGTCCAAAGTGCCCACTATACCTCAGGAAATAATCTCACTCCAAGCATAGCATACATCTCGACCCTTGACCTCAACCCCTTTAGTGTTTTTTTCTATACGTTTGCCTAAATAGGGATTTCATTTTGCCTCCTCTGTAGAACTAAAGTCCCTTTTGATATATCTATCAATGCATTTGGACTGGTACCAAGATCCAAGATTAAGCAAGTACCTCAAAATGAATAGAAAGTTTGGTCCAGGAGAAGTTCTTCTATACCAATAAAGAACTTAGTAAGTTTGCTAATTCATTCAACGAGAAGCCTAGGAAATATGTTGGCCAATATATCTTAAGAATATGGTTTAATTGTAGAAGAAATGTAAAAGAAGATGTGCTTATTGATATGTCCTCATTGAAAAGATATTTTAAGTTTAACATTGAAACTCACATTTTTTTAAAGTACAAAGACTTTATTTGATGAGTTGGTTGAAGGATTTGTGAAAATATGACTTCTGAGAATGAACTAGAGGTGTCCAATATTAGTTTAATGTTGATGAATGAAGGAATTTAAAGTTTAGAAGTATGTGCTTTGATCCATTTAATTCTGTTTTGCTTATTTTCATTTGTATTACTAGATGTGTGTAATATATGTGGTTGTCTAAATTATATGCATACAAGACATCCACATGTACATATATCGAGACATCATCTATTGCTTTCCATATTGCCTTTTGAGATCTGGTAAATACTTTAAGGACCGAAGAACATTTCAGCCTTTAATGAATTAATTTGTCAGTTGGTTCATGATATGATATTAATGCGAGGAAGTTAAAATAGGAAGTATGGTCTAGTTGGAGAACATAGATCACTGGGGGGATGAGATATGTCCTACAGTATTTATCTTACCCTGGATCCTATTGCTTTCAGTTGGTTTCCATGATGCAATTAGGAACTGAAGAATCTCCTACTTGGTTTTGTCAACATGAGTGATCTCTTGCACAAATATCCACAGCCTTTCTGACAAAGTGAGCCCAAGTTAAATCTTTCACTTTAAGTTGTTAATGTCAGGTATTTGGTCACAGCAACTATAAATACTCTAACACACATGTAAGTAACATTTAGTGTTTATGTTCCTATTATTTCTCTAGTAACATTTTGTCTCCTAGAATTACTTTCTTAAATTTTCCCCTGTCCTACCCATTTATTTTTAATGAAAATAAACATAGTTTATCCCAATACAGTTCTTTGAATCCTTTTTTTTTATTTTTCAAAAAATAATGTTCTATACCAATGCTTTTACCCATTCAAGGTGATGTCTGCATGTAGTCTGTTTTTACTTCTTCACTATCAACAGTTATACCACAACCAACATAAATGTGTCACATGTCTATTGTATGCTGAATTTGTTTCCATAGTTTCATTATATGGTACTTTTATCTTGGTTTGAACTGTTATTGAAAATCTTCCACTCTTCCTGAAAGGAACCACATCCTGTTGCAGATTGTAAAGAAAACACAGATGCTCTAAAGTTCTTTTATAAAATTATTTTGATATTTACATGAGAAAATATAGACAAATGAGGTCTCATCTCTAAAATATAACACTGTCCATCTTCAAGTGCCATTCAGGCTCATCATCCCTACATATAGTTCAGAAATTGGCCTATGATTTTGACTGGAGGAGGATCGTGGGGCAGTGAACAAGGTGGGAACAGCTGGGAGAATGGAAGATACCTTATACTGCTACGAGCACTATGAAAACAGACTCTCAAGAGACAGCTCATTTAATGGAGGGATAAAGGGTACTTACACATTTGGGAATGGATATTGGCTTCTGAGGTGAATGCACATCATTAGCCAGGGCCATAGTGCTGAGGATGCCTCATTTGTATAAGGAGGAATTCAAGATGTTGCTGGACATGAATTTATAAGGAGAGAGGAAGTTTAACCTAGCTACTGGGCAACTTGAACTCCTGTGGATGGCAAAGATAGGAAAGCAGGATTACCTGTGCTGAGATTTGCATGCTAGGCACAGGAAGGGAGCACAGTCCTATTCTTGACATTTAGTGGGCATTGGACAGGTCCTGACCCTACTCTTCTTCCAGGCTGGCTCTCCTGACCCATAACTCCCAGTCCTACATGCAAATAAATATTCTAACAGAAAAAGAGCAGTTCTGATCTCATGCATTTCAGAAAATAGAATTTAACATATATTTATTTGTGTGAATATTTTGGAAATGACAAAAATATTTGATGTAGAATAGTCTACTTTTTCTGTGATATGCCCTTGTTCTCTTAACATCTATACAATACTTAACTCGTTAATGTTCTATCATGGATCTGGGAAAAGACTGAAGAATTCTCACCCTTCCTTAAAGATTTACAGGCAATTGACCTTTGATAAGTACAAGAAGAAATTTTCTTCACTGATGCATCCATCGGGAAGCTGCTTGTACTCCAGTATATAATCCTTCACTCAAGCTTCTGTAAATAGCCATAATTGAAAACAGGGGTTATCTAAACTAGAATTAGGTAGATTCATTTTTTGATTTTTTTTATGGAAAAATTCACCGAACTCTATCTATTCGCATGATACAATTAATATCAAGTAGTAATGCCTTCCAACCTATTGTGTCTGTATTTTTATACACAAAAAGAAACAGAAATGCTGCTATCACATCTATATAGTCATTGTGAGAGTAGTATATGCACTATAATTTCATGCACACACATAGTTGGTAATACAGTTATAATTTATTGTACAGAGTTGAGAAATCAAAACTCTAAGATATTATATAAGTTGTCTGAAATATATGACTTACATGCTAAGATTTAATCATAGTTATTGTCATTTCATAGCATACCTTGTAATTTTTATTACAATATGAGTTATACAATGGTAGGGTTAGGTAAAACCATTGGTATTTTTATTTTGATAACTTATGCTCTGTAACAAGATCAATCTATCATTTTAATATGAGTTCAAAAAGGTCTTTCCTAAAGTTTCTTGCTATGTCAGTAGTATGAGGATATAATTTTCATAAATTATGCATAGTACTTTATCAGAAATTCTGAAACGAATTAAAAATAAATGTGCCAGTAGTGAGATACAGAGGATTGTAGTACAAATGACTATATATGTATGTGGATGCAACACTAAAAACAAAAGAAAAGCTAAAATAAAGTTTTTAATTTTTCTTGCAAACAACAATACATAAATTCATCGGTGCAAGAAAGCTTGATAATTTAGGATAAGTGCATTTTACTGTCATTCATTTTTAAAAAGTGTTATTCTTTAGATAAATAATTCATACAACAAAACTGTTGACTATCTTAAAATGACATAAAAATGTTTTCTAAAAGTTGTAGACTATAAGTTGCAACTTTTTAGATTTTTTAATTTGTTTTTGTCTCAACAACAGTTTGAGCTCCCTTCTATCCCTCCAGTCTCTCCCCACTAACCCCTCCACCTCCCATCAGAAGAAAGCAGGCCTCTCAGGGGCATCAACCATACATGATCTAAAAAGCTACAACAATCCTAGGCACAAATCATCATATCAAGGCTGGAAAATACAACCCAGTAGGAGGAAAAGTGTTCCACAAGCAAACCAAAGAGTCAGAGAAATTCCCTGCTTACACTTTTAGGAATCCCACAAGAACTTCAAGTCACTCAGCCATTACATATATGCAGAGAATTTAATTCAGACCCCTAGGTGCTCCTCCCTGATTTCTCTGAGCCATGTTGAGTAAGTCCCAGTCAGTGGATTCTGTGGGCTGTGTTCTTGTGTTATTTCTGAACCATCTGGTTCTTCTGAAAATATTTTCTCCTCCTCCACAAGAATCTCCAATCTTCGCCTAATGTTTGGCTGTGGGAATCCGCATCTGTTCCCACCTTTTGTTAAGTAAAGTTTCTCTGGTCTTTCCAAACTGTAAACAGGACAAACTGTAGGCTGAAGGTTTTGTGGTTAGGTAGGTGTCCCAATCTCTACACTGGAAGTCTTGCCTTGTTATAGAAGGTACAGTTCAGGCTCTGTATTTCATTACTAATAATCTTAGCTAGATACACTCTCATGGATTTGTGGGAATTTCCATTGTCCCATGTTTCTAACTTAATGCCAAAATGCCCCCCTTACTTCCAGTTCTTTCTGTCGTACTTTCTCCATCCTCCCCACATCTGATTCCTCATGTTCCCATCCCCACCTGCTCACATTCCATCAGCTATATCCATTCTATTTCTCTTCCAAGGTAGATTCATGTATTCCTCCTTCACTCTGCCTTGTTATTTAGCTCTACTTGGTCTGTAGATATAGAATAGCTATCCTTTACTCAAGGTTAATATGCACTTATAAGTAAATGTCTACCATTTTTTCTTTTCTTGGTCTCAGTTACCTCAATTAGATGATATTTTCTAGTTCCATCCATTTGTTGTAAAATGTCATGATGCAATATCTTAACAGTCGAGTAATATGCAATTGTGTAAATGTGTCATGTTTTCTTTGTTCATTGTTCATATTTTTTGCAAACAACTATCATAAACTTATTGATGCAGGACAATTAGCTAATTTAGTATAAATGCATTTTATTCTTATTCAAGTTTTGAAAAGTGTTATATTTTAGAGAAATAAACTAATACAGCAACTGTTGACTACTGATGGCATAAAGACAATTTTCTTCAAGTGATAGACTATTGAGTGACTCAAAACTTTTTATATTTTTGAGCAACATAACTATACTCATATTATAAAATGCTGTTTTACAATTTAGGAGGAAATAACTCATCTACCCTGAAGATATATTGTATTTGATAGAGTTGAAAAATAACTAATATTTTTAGTTCCTAAATCACCTTGTCACCATTTTTCGTAGTCCACACTATTCCCTTGTGTAAATTATTTTAATACTAGTCAGTTATAAATAAAAATAATGCCGAAAATCAGGTTGCTTGTGAGAGCTATTCAAATCCATACATTTAAATTCACAATATGCCTACATAGTTCAAATAGCATGCTTGCATTTTTTATTTTAGTTCTTAAATTGAATTTAATTTTATGTGTCTGAGTGCTTTTCCTGTGTTTATGTATGTGCACCAAGCATATCTCTAGTGCCAATGGAGGTTAAAAGAGGCTAAGAAGCTATCAGATTTCCTGGAATTGGCCTTGTGGGTGGCTGTTGGAAACAATGTAGGTCCCAGGAACTAAATCCAATTCTTCTGTAAGGGCAAAAAATGCTCTTAACCACGGAGAAATCTCTCCAACTTCACATTTGTATTTTTTTTAACTATTATCCAAAGTTCTATGGTCATTTAGCATTGAATAGGAAATTAGAAACTTCCTGTGATTTCCTGATGGCAGATGAGGTTACAGAAACTAAATTCTTGGCAAACTCATTTTCTTAATGTTTTGAGAAATGGCCTCATATAGTCCAGTATGGTATCAAACTTGCTATCTGGTGGAAGATGACATTGAACTCATAATTTTCCTAACATTTTTTCAAGTACAATGTTTATACAGATTTACTTCTATATCTTATCTTGTCTTCTGTATTATTAAAATATAAATACACCACTTAAGAATCAAAATTTTATGTGTTGTGATACAGATAATTTTACCTATTTTTGCTGAAAAACGTAAGCCAACTGACAGCCAATACTCCCCATAGAAGCCTTATATATATTTTTTCCCTAAAAAATCTTGAAAATTTTTCCTCAGAATAATGCTGATATAAGAAGGTATTAACTGGATATTATAGTCAGTATATCTGACCATTGCCTATGTTCCCTAATACATCTCTTTTCTGGATTATTATATGAATTAATGACTTCCTGGGATACTGGGAGAACAAGGCACACTAAATGAACTACACAGGTCGCATAGGAGCTCAACAGAGTGAAAAAGCAATCGTGTAGCCTTTCTAGGTCTGAACTAGGTCCTTACATATATGTTGTGGATCTTTAGCTTAGGTTTTTGTGGAGCTTTTAAGAGCGAGTAGGACCATCTTTGACTATTTTGCCTGCTATTGGAATCCATTTCCTCCCACTGGGATGCCTTATACAGTCTTTTTTTTTTCCATCTTTATTAACTTGGTTTGTCACTAGTCTTATTGCATCTTTTTTTATGCTATGATCAGTTGGTATCTCTAGGGGATGACTTCTTTTTTTTGAAGGGAAAATGAGAAAGAAGGAATCTGGGGGAGAAAGAAGTGGAATGGCTGAGAGTAATGGATGGAGGGGAGGCCACATCCTAGATGTATTGTGTGAGAGAAGAATAAATTTTAAAACTCTCAAAGCTATTTATCCATAGTCAGATTTTCATTAAAATATTTTATATTTTTTAATCCTTCTAAAATTTAATGTATTCACACATATTTTGATCATATCTATATCCTGTTCCCCAAACAATTTCCCTACAGACAACTCCAAATATGTTTTCCTGCCAACTTTAAGACCTGTTCCTTTTGTTGTTTCCAACATTACTTTTGGAGATTATTCTTTCAAAAAGGTACATTGCATACTTATAGGAGCATACCAGTTTTCATACACCAAAAGAAAAATATCTATCCCTAGTCTAACATCTACTATCCACAAATAGCTCTTCTTCTTGGAAAAAGGCCTTGTGACCCTTCTTCAATCCATTTTAGAACTGCTTCTGGACTGAATTAGAATATTTACATAGTCTCCTTTCGCTTTATTAGAATACCATAATACAAAGCAACTTGGAAAGGAAATGGTTTATTTCATCTTATATTTTCAAAGAAACAGTCCATCATAAAGTATATAAAGAAAATAATATAACCATTTGGTAGGGGGTGGGGAACTAGAGATAGAAAAAGATCCCTAAACCATGGAAGAATGCTGCTTATTGAATTGCTCTTCTCAGGTTTCTTATAGAACCTAAGAGAACCTGTGCAATCGTGTTACCACCAATTGTGAGTTGGACCCTCCTTCATAAATCATTAATTAAGACAATACCTTGTAGAGTTGCCTAAAATCCAATCTTATGAAGGCAATATGGGAGTTACAATATCCTTTTTTGCATATATGTCTATATTTGTGTCCAGCTTGAAAAACAAGCAGCCCATGCAGATAAACATAGTTAATATGAGTTCATGAGTACAATAGCTATCGTGAAGTTATTACATGAAGTTATTATATGCATGAATATTCCCTAAAATTTGTATGTAGGATGATATAAATGTTTCATTTAAGGTTGAGCTTTCACATTCTTTTATTCTTAGCACACTGAACAGTTAGGACTGTCTTGAGTTTTCACAGATCACTGGAAAATTAAGCCACTCTGACCAAAGTTTTGAGAAATACAAATATAGAGATATAAATATAAATATATAAAAGACAGCCTGATAGCTTAAATTATTAGCAAAATATTAACAATAGATTCCACATCAAGGCTGTGGTGTTTTGAAGAGATTTGGCTCCCATAGACTTGTGTTGAATGCTTGGCCCACTGGGACTGCCATTATTAGGTGCTGTGACCTTGATTGAGTACGTGTGGCCTTGAAGGAAGTGTGTCATAGTGTGCACAGGCTTTGAAGTCTCTTACGCTCAAGATCTGTCAAGTGTGGAATTACAGTCTCCTCTTTACTGCCTTCAGATCAATAGGTAGAACTCTTGGCTCCTCTAGCACCTGAAACTGGAAGTGATCCCAGTTAAACTATAATAATTGGTCATTGTGTCTCCTCACAGCAATTAAATTCAAACTAAGACAAAGACCTATGATATTTAGAGACATAGACTTTTGAGTGGTTTTATAGTAACAAGCATATATTATTTATCATGGAGATAGCATAAAAGCTAATCCTAAATTTGCATGCTACAACCATTTCCTAATAACAGTCAGTTTTCTACCATATCAGGAGGCACATCTAGCCTGGTAGATAAGTGTTTTATCATCCACTTCTGAATAAAACCACTGAAACCTTTTGTTCCCTAGCAACCAAATTTTACCATAAAAGCTAACACAAAGTAAGGACTGGTTCTAGTCAGTTGAAGCTTTACCTCTATGTCTTACATCCAAAGTGGGTAGTTTCTTTACTAAGCTGTGGTTGGTAGCTAAGAAGAATGTCACTAGCTTGTATTCCTTTGAGTGCCTCTGGGACATCCCTGACAAATAACTAATACATAATCTCTCCCTTTGCATGGCATTCTTTTATTTATCACTAACTCATATTTTCTTGGGGACAGCATCATATACTTGTGCAGTATATATACATATATAAATCAAGGTATTTTTATAAGATAAATCTACCTTGCAACTAGCTTATAAGGCTTTTCATACTTATTTAAGTTTAGTTATCATATACCCTCTTTCTTTTCCTTATCCCTCAGCTACAGCCTCTTAAATATTTGGTTACATCCTCATCTTTTTTAATATGCCATATGCTCTACTAACAATACATGTTTTACAATAAATATAAAAATTTACTTATACATTTTACTGAATCATTTTATGTGAAATTATTTTGAATTAGCTCAGTATATCAATCAGGCTCCTTAATTTACAATTACTACTTTGGTCTCCTTACAGTTTCAATGAAGGGTACTACAAATATGCTTCCAATGTGATATTTGGATTTAGCAATGTAATTTCATAAGAATTTAATGTGTGTCCAGGATGTTTTGGTTTAATGACTTAGAGCATCCTGTTACCTTGATTTAAAGCCAGTAGCAAACTTTAGTAAAAGTAATCCATGAAAATTCATGCTTATCCAAGCTTAGAGGTCCAGGTTTTTTAATGGGACCCCAGGTATGGTACTTGGCTGCAAATCTACTCTTTGGAATACATTTGAAAATTTATTGCCATTTCTTCTTGCTAGACGATTTTTCTTTTTGGATATGCTTTTATATAGAAAGGTGATTTGCATCTTTCCAGTACCAGGAGACTAAAGATTCCATTATTGTTGCATAGCTCTTCTTAATTGCTTAAAGTATTTCTAGAAATGTTGTTAAGTTTTAAGGCTTCTCTTCAAATATATCTATAGAAATTTAATTAGTGTTTCTTGCTTTAGGTTGTCTATATCTGGAATGAATATTTTCCTTGTAACAAGAGTAAATTTGTAAAATTGAGTGGTTTGTCCATTCTTTCAAATCATATATATTCCTCAATTGGAGTAATTCAGGTTACTTCATATTGGACTAATATACAGATGTTTCTTCACCTCAGCATTTCCTTAAGAGGGAAAACATTTTCATGTATCCAACATATTTTTTTCAAAATCCTACAGTGTTTTTTAACAATCTGAAAAAATAGGCAATATGAAATGCTATCCAATTTTATATTCTTTACTGATAATGTAATTGATTATTTTATAGAATTCTTCTCTTAGCCAAACTGCCACTATCTTTATAAGTTAAGCTGTGCCCCTTGCAAAAGATTGTCATACTAAGCTTGTTGACTGTTGATATTTCTTCATAAGATAGGTTGCTTGGTAGGTTTGGGACCCTCACTAAAGTATCTAGTTATTCATTCCAAACAGATGTATGGAAGTAATTTCTGCAGGTAGCTTTGGGGAAATGCTAGACGTATATAGCTTTGGAAAGATATGAGAGGGAGCTCCATTTACTCAACCATGGAGGCATCAGTCATCATCCACGCTGGGTGCAAACTTTCCAGCTTCTCACCCACCCTCACTTATGCTCTAAAAGTAACCCTGAGAAATTCATTTCTTTTCAAGGATGAACATTGGTTGAATCATACTTTGATTTGCCATTGGAAATTTATAAAGATGGGGCAGATGGTTCTAGTCCTCCCCTGGATGAAAATTCTCATATCAATGTTGATATTAAAATTTAATTTTAAAAATATAATGAAGGTGTGGTAAATGATGAGTAACTATTTGAGAAATGTTGACCTGAATTTAATATATATGTATGTGTGTATCTGTATGTATGTGTGTATGTGTGCTTGTAAATGACATATTTTAATAAGTTAGCATTATTTGTTCACAAAATAAACCAAAAGTAAGGGCCATATAAATCTCAAAAAAACTATTATATAGTTTTCAAAATCTCTACCTCATTTTATATACTGAGAAAAATTAAAGACAATTATCCTAAGAAATGATTATGAAGGGGAATTGAAGCAAAGTTTAGCTGATGTGTACCATAATTGATGTGTGCTGATTTTTCTACTAATCTAGCCAACAGTGAAATGGAGATTGAATATAGAATTTGTGTTATACTTCAAATTTAAAATTAGGAGGTATGCCGAGTCTCTCTTTCATTTCCTTCTGGTATTTCCCTGGGATCATTATTGGAAAATGACAGACCCAGGAGAAGAGTTAATTATGCACTAGCTTAAACATATGAAAGAAGAAAGTACACTTCAGGAAACAAAATGATGCAAACATACATATTGTCATATAGACTTTGATTTCAACTTTTAATTAAAAGGGCATATAACATGTTTTTTTAAACATCTGTTCAAATTAAGTTATACACTGAATTGTGTAAATGAAACACATTTTCTGTATCCATTCTTCTATCATGGAACATCTGGATTGTTTCCAGGTTTTGGCTATCACAAATAAGGCCACTATGAACAGAGTGGAACCTGTGCATCTGTGGCATGGTGGGACATCTTTTAGGTATATTCCCAAAAGGAATATTTCTGGGTCTTTAGGTAGGTCTAGTTTCAATTTTCTGTTGAAACTTTCCAAATTGATTTCCAGAGTGTTTGTACAAGTTTGCAATCCCACAAGCAATGGAAGAGTGTTCCTCTTTATCTACATCCTCATCAACCTGTGTTGTCACCTGAGCTTTTGATCTGAGCCATTCTGACAGGTATAAAGTAGAATCTCAGGGTCATTTGATTTGCACATCTCTGACAACTAAGGACACTGAATATTTCTTTAGATGCTTCTCAGCCATTCAGCATTCCTCTGCTGTGAATTCTCAGTCTAGCTTTATACCCCAATTTTTGGTTGGGTTGTTTAATTGTTTTTCGGTGGTTAGCTTCTTGAGTTCTTTATACATTTTGTATATTAGCCCTCTATTGAATGTGGAGTTGCTGAAGATTTTTCCCCAATCTGTAGAATGCCAATTTGTCTTAGTGACTATATCCTTTGCCTTAGAGAAGCTTTCCAGTTTCATAATGTCCCGTTTATGAATTCTTGATCTTAGAGGATGAGCCATTGGAATTCTCTTTAGGAAAGTTCCCCATCTGCCAATGAGAACAAGGATCTTTCCCAATTTCTCTTCTATTAGATTCAGTGTATGTGGTTTTATGTTGAAGTCCTTCATCCACATGGACTTGAGCTTTATGCATGGTAACAAATATGGGTCTATTTTCATTTGTCTACGTACAGACAGTTAGACCAGTAGCAACAGGCCTAAAGTGGAGCACAAGGGAGGCCCCAAGACCTGATAATATTACTAAGGCTATGGAGGGGGGGTAACAAAAAGGCACCTATCATTACTGCTCTCCAAAAGACCCAACAATCCACAGAAAGAGTCACATGCAGATGTGTGCACCCACCCAGTGAACAGAAGCTGCTGACCCCTCTGGTTAAATCAGGGACAAACTGGAAGAAGCTGAGGAGGAGGGCAACACTGTAGGAAGACCAGCAGTCTCAATTAACCTGTATCTCAGAAACTGAATCACCAACCACACAGCATACACCAGCTGAGATGAGGCCTCCAACACATATAAAGCAGAGGACTACTGGGTCTAGGTTCAGTCATAGAAGATGCACCTAACCCTCATGAGACTGGAGGCTCCAGGAAATTTAGAGGTCTGGTGGGGTGGGTGGAGTGAGAATATCCTTGTGCAGACACAGGAGGGGAGGCAGTTGGCAGGGTGAAGTTATAGGATGTTAAACTGTCAGGTGGTGGACTGTGAGGGGGAATAAAATCTGGAGTGTAAATTAAATAAAATAAATAAATAAATAATATTTAAAAAGGTATATACTGCAATTTTAGCTTGTAAACTATAAGGAAATATTTATAAAGTGCTGTTATTTTCGTCACATACTTCTAAAAAATTAGTCTTTTTTCCTTTAGAATTTGTATATTACAAATGTTTATTTTTTAAACTCAACAAATATTGAATAAGATAGAAGCACTGAACTTGTTTTACTGTATAGAGGCAACATATAATATTTCAGTTCTCTTCAACGAAAAGGTAAAATGTGAGAGTGATATCAATGAACACATAGGTATAACAAAGGATGAAATATACAATCATGTCAATTATAGAGTGATGAGTATCAATGACTCCCAACTCTAAATGTGCTGTGCAAATTTGCTAGAAAATCAGACTACACATACAGGACATCATACTTTTATTCTGTTTGATAGTTTAGCAGTTAGATCTCATGAAATATCTTGATTATCCTTAATTTCTATGTTTTACTATAATTTAACCAATAATATATTAAATACATATTAAAAATCTAGGGTTACTCTCCTTAAAGGATAAACTCTAGAGGCTAATATAACTCTTGAGCATATATGATAATGTAGAGGTTTTATGTCCATGCTCTTTGCATAGTACAACATACAGATAAATGAAAGTTTGTGTCCAACTAAAGTTAGTTGATCAAACTTCACCACAGTGTCATCTACTTTAAATTGAATGATAGGTTTCAAGTTCCCCAGTGAAAGACTGAACCCATATGGAATACCCAACATATCTATAAAATAGATTATCCTATGCATACATATAGGATAATTGATTTATATATTTAAATATAGAGATTAGTAACAAAAATAAGCAATGACACTTAAAGCAAAAATCTATGATAAAATGGTTAATATTAGTGTGTCAACTACATATTCAAAACTACTAAGTATAACCAGTGGGTAAAGTGGTAAAAAGGTTAAGTCACATCTCAGGTGAGACGAAATAAGACAGTGCAAGATATTATCAATTTAATTATAGCTGATTTCTTTGTTTTTCAATGATGGAATATCTTATTATTGAATTGTAAGAACATGCAAAGTATAAGTTGACATTCTGTTATTTCAGTGACTGAACATGTAGGTATCAATTTGGCAGCACCTGGAAGCTTTGTATCTACAGACTACTGTTTATGGTGCTAAAAGGTATTATGAATTCTGATAGAAGGAGAAAAATAAATCTCAGTCTATGTGAACTCTGAAAGCCACAATGATGACTGGCCTGATGAGATAGTCTTAATTGTGCAACCGTGGAGCAAATATTTCGGGGCTTAAAAAAACATTTTCTGATTAGATCAGAGTTTCACTCCATAGATGTAAACCATAAAAGGGCCAAGATGCTGTAGATTGATAGGTCATAGGCCATGGAGTAAAATGTAATACAATTATTCTGCTAAATTGTAATAATTTTATAATATTTCTCAATGCCTTTTTGCTATACCCATAAATCAGAGCGTTTCTCTACCCTCATTAGAAAATCTCTTTTCAGTAGATGGAAATTAACCCATATATGCCTCCAAGACCCCCATAACTGGTCAGTAAGCAGATAACAAAATATCTTGTAGCATTTATTCATAAATAGGAAAATTATATCATAACCATTTCCCTCAGTACTCCAGATATCTCCATAGATGAGAGGCCAGAAAGATTAATTGAATGAGAAGTACAAACCCCATAAGAACAAAAATGCCAACCAACCAGAGCTTCCAGGGACTAAGTCACTACCCAAAGACTATACGTGGACTGACCCTGGGCTCCAACTGCATAGGTAACAGAGAATAAACTTCTTGGGGCAGGAGTGGAAGGGGAAGTCCTTGTTCCTGCCAAAGTTGAGCCCTCAGTGTAGAGGATTGTTGGGGGGGTGGTATATAGGTGGTGGATGGAGAGGGGAACACCCATATAGGAGGGGAGGGGAAGGGCTTCGGGGACTGATGGACAGGAAACCAGGAAAGGGAATAACATTTGAAATGTAAATATGAAACACCCAATTTAATAAAAATGGAAGAAAAAATTAAAAAAAATAGAAAAAGAAAGAAACTCGGAGGCATAAAGTCCCTGATGTTAGTGACCACCATGTACAAAGAACCAGATCAAGTTAAAAAAAAAAAAGAAAAGAAAAGAAAACAAAACAAAGAAAGAAAAACTACCCTGTTTTCACCCAAAAACAGTGTTTTATGGATATAATAGGGCAACTTCATATGTGAATTCACAGTGAGTGTGATGACATGTAAGCTGCAGCCAGACAAAATTCTGCAATGGGATAATGGAGAAGGTAAGCACAGGATCCTACAAATAGGTGAGCAGCTATTGGCATTTGATAGCTGGTGGGATGAGGAAAGTCATTCTTTTGAATAATGTAACTCCTTGATCCCTGATGACTGAACACACACTAGAGTATGCCCTAGTCACGAGACTAACGTGGCAAAACTAACAGTACTTAGGGAATGAATAAGAATGAAAAAAGTAATCTGAAAATTGAATGGGAAATCTGTATTGTGTATTTTAATATATGATTCTTTTAGACTGCACTTTAAATGAGATCTACATGCAATGTGTTAAAAACACATTTTAAAAATAAAATTATTTGAAAGAATTTTATTTCATCTGATTGTCACTGACAGAAATATTAGAAATGGTTTCTGGACACTTAAATTTACAATAAACGTTTAAACTATTTAGGACATTTAAAATGAAATGAATATTACCAATCTATTTTAATTGAAATTATTAATCAGGAATTAAAGTAGGATATATTATTTCACATATATATATATATATATATATATATGAAATTATTGCACTGAAGTCTTGACGAATCTAGGAAATTTCAGTTTTCTTTCCTTTCACTTAACAGAGTCACATTTTATTGTTATATTGTTGTTGTATATTAGTATTAGTAGAATTAAATGCTCTTCTTTACATGTTTATTCTTCAATATGTTCAATACGGCAAATAAGTTTTCAATATACATATATGTATATGGAATTTATAGTGTTCTACTATTATAGCTTCCTCAATAGCAATACTAAAGCTTAGCCTTGTATATTTGAATGCAGCCACAGTTTTTATTTTATATTTTATTAAGCCACAGTTTTTATAGGATGTTATTTTATTGTATAAAACTGAATCACGAAAAGTGTATGTAAATTCTGGAAGCTTCTTTTTCACTTGCTTATTTTCTTTTTGCTTTATTTTACTTTTCTTTCTTCCTTTTATTTATTTCATGCAATATTCATTTTTTGCAGCTTTCTTTTAAAGGTGGCCTAGCAACCAGCTTTGTATCTACAATCAACTTTCAATTTTCTGCTACCAGATTTTCTGCATTATAGGTCACCTTTAACAAATCTTTCTTTTAGCTTCTTAAAGACATTATCAGCTTCATGGCTTATTCTGTTTGATTTATTTTTCCTCTACATTTAGGCACAACTTAAATGGTAGTATAAGAAGAGAATCTGTTTTTCTCTGTTCTGATACCATATATATTTTATTTTAGCAAGCACAACATAAAAGTCAAAACATTGAGTTTAGTTGCTTTTATCTGTTCCCAAGTAAAATGTAAGTGATACTAGAGATAATATTTATTTATAAAACTGAACTTAAAGAACTCAATTTCTAAAACTGTTCCACATTTCAGCTGAAGAAGTGTGATCTTCTACCATTTGACAATGACAAATCAAAACATTTGAGAACATTTAGATTTTTTTTAAAATATATTTTTGATATCAGTCAGTTTAAAGTGCTGATTTTCAATAAATTGATTTTATTAAGGTTATCTGAGCTATCATATAAGGTTTTATGGTGTCACTCCAATAGAATAGACCCCACAGACACCAAAATTAATTTTAATTTAGTTGATTTTGAAAATAATTATGATTTTTTAAAATTTCAACATACTACAAATTACTATCACCAGCGCATCACCTGAAGAACTGACCTATTTTCCTGATTTGTTTGGGGATAACCTAGAAGAACTGTTAAGTGATACCTATGATAGTTTTAAAATGGATTGGCAGAAAGAACATCAAGTGCCATTTACTTGTTTGGATTTTCCTTTTGCTGTTGAGTTGATTTACTCTGTTGCTTCTATTGGTAATTCTGTGCTGATATCACAACCAGCATCTCCAGGTTTGTTTCATAAACTAAGGATCAATGGCTCTTCTAGGTTTTTAGCATCAACTTGGAAGTATGTAAATGTATATATTCATTCTGTTCCACTAGAGCAATAGTTCATAAACACATGGGACATGAATTTTATGGGTGGGTTACATATCAGATATCCTGAACATCGGATATTTACTTTAAAATTCATATGAGTACGAAAATGCAGTTATATGGTAGCAAAGAAATAATATTTTGGTTAGGAGGCATCACAACATAATTATCTGTATCATTGGGTCTCAGCATTAGGAAGACTGAAAAACGTGGCTCTAGAAAACTCTGGCAAAGCTGTGCAGTTGTGGTACACATTTTTACTCCTAGCACTACGGTGGCAGAACCAGGAAAATCTCTGAGTTTGAGGCCAGTCTTATTTACAGATCAAATTCTAGGACAGCCCAGGCCACAAAACCCAGTTTTGAAATACAAAACAAACAAACAAAACAAAAAAATCAAAAACAAAAAACAACCAAAACTCCCAAACAAAAACAACAACAAAAAAATAATCTGGCAAAACCAAATATTTTATATAATCCAGAATGTACTGAGGATGAATAATCCTCATTCCTCATGATTACTGGTGGATAGACAGAGTGGGAATGAACAAATATTTGCCCATAGACTCAAATATTTTGGTAAAAAACAGGTACAGAAAATTGTATGTCATACTAACTCTATGTTAGTAAGAAATGGTAGAGGCTGTGGTTGGTTACAGACCTCTCATGTGTAATAGATTACTTTTGTAACCATCTCTGATACAAATGTTAAAGACAGTTATTTTTTAGCTTTCTTTCACACAATAGATAAGAATATCTCCAACTTTGTAGAATCCATTATGCCTCTGTATTACATGTATACATTTTGGCTATTGTTAAATATATTTTAAATATGTTTTAAATATTTAATTAATATATATTCATTGAATATGTGTTTGTGAATATGTGGTCAAATGAATATACAGAGCACAGAAGCCAGATGTATATGTTTGTCTTCCTCTAAGTTTTGTTAGCCACTGTAATTCTTTGCCATTTCTTGGAGGCAAGGTTTCTCTCTGAACCTGTGCTCTATTCTGTTTGCTACATTAAATAAGAGTAAGCCCATACCATCAAGAAACCAGACTTTTGTGAAATGTAGTCTCTCATGATTGTTCAGCAAATCCTCTTAACCACCAAGGCATTACTCAGAACATGAGATTAAAAACTTGTAAATAAAAGCAAAACATAGGATTTTCCTAATTTTATGTGTATGAATATTTTATAATATATATATATATATATATATATATATATATATATATATGTACACCACATGAGTGTCTAGTATTTGTGGAAACCATAAGAGTATAGAAGATGTTCTAGACCTGGAGCTATCAATGGTTGTGAACTGCCAAGTGATTACTGGGAACTATAAAATGTCCTTTACAAAAACATTAAGTGTTGTTTATTACAGAGTCATGTTTCCAACTCTGAATGCTGAAAAATGCCCTTCTTATATCATCAGATTTTTCATTAGCCCAATTTCACTGTGCAAATAAGTAGCATTTGGTATAGCATGGTAAAAGGCTATATTTATAGTGATCATATTTTTAATGAAGAAAATTGTGGGTGTGGTATTAAAAGGAGGCTTGAAGACAATTTCCATAATAGACATTAAGATAGATAACAAAAGCAGGCAGGAAGCTAGAAATCTTAGAGAGTGCCTAAAGGAAGAAAATAGAGAAGAGAAACACAGATGGCCATGCTTTTTTCAGTTATTCATGCTCTCATGCTGGAAAGTAGATGTCAGCCAGCACTCACATGGCAAAAACAGGGTAATGAAAATGGTTTCTACAAGATTCTGATCTTCTTAGTTGCCTGTTGTTCATTTTGTAGAGTAGAGGACTTACAGGTTTCTGCTAAACAATTTGAGTGGCATGTTAATCGCTCTATGTGTTCACCTCATGTTGAGGCAGTTGTGGTGATAAGACTTTATGAGCACAGTTTCTTCCATGACTAGGAGACTCAGTCCCACAACAAGTTCTGTGTTCTTCAGGCTCTTACAAAAATTTTGCACTTTCTTCTCCTATGCTCTATATGTTGTAATTTGCTGTGGATCACTGTGATGGTCCCTGTTGAAATAAGATTTCTTAACAATGTATGATACTTATTCTTGGTTTTAAAGACACATCCATAAAATTTACTTAGGAATTATGCAAATTCAGCAAAGTGGCAAACATATGTAATGCTCTAAAATCTGAGCCTTCTCCTACTCTGGGTAGTTAGTAGTTGGTCAACTTTCTAGAATAAGGCAGAATTGTCCTCAGTTGAGTGGGACTTAAGTACAGTTAGAGAGCTGATGCTAATCAACAACGTATGTAGGCCACTAGTATACCCTTAAAATTACTTTCAATTGCTGGTTGTTTTGATTCATTGGCATCATTATTAGGCAGAATTGTTGGTTCATACATTCCTTTGGATATTAGCATGTCAGCTTCTGGTAACATAAAAGCTACTCCTGGAGAGTGGAAGCTTTTCATAGTAGTACCAAAGCAGGTATATATATATATATATATATATATATATATATATATATATATATATATATATATAATATATATGTATATAATTATATTTATTTTTACCTTGATTATCTTCCCCTTTGGTCAACCATTCCCCTGTTGAGGGTTCCACATTCAAATGTCTCCCCTCCAGCCCTTCCCACTGCTCTGTCTCCAAAAGGATGTGTCCACCCCACCAACCTCACCAGACCTCTAAACTTCCTGGGCACAGGGACCTAGGAGCAGTCAAGGGGCAGAACCATTCAGGGTTTCTAACTTGCGCCTAAGAGCTGAAAGCCAGTTGCCAGGAGTGCCAACACACATGAAAGCAGAGCTTTTTGTTCCCAGATCCAGTTTAAAGAAAACAGGTCTACAAGAGTGCTGTCACACAAGCCTACAAGAGGATCAAGCCACTGTCAAAAACAGCAAGACAAGCTAACACCAGAGACAACCTGATGGCAAGAGGCAAGCACAGGAACCTAAGCAGCAGAAACTAAGAGTACTTGGCATCATCAGAGCCCAGATCTCCCACCAAAGCAAACACTGAATATCCAAACACACTGGGAAAGAAAGGACTTTAAGAAAGATAAAAACAATTCCCTTAAAGAAATACAGGACAACACCAGTAACCAAGCAGAAGCCCTTAAAGAGGAAACCTAAAAATTGCTTAAAGAATTACAGGAAAACACAAACATACAGGTGAAGGAATTGAACAAAAACATCCAGGATTTAAAAATTGAAATAGAAATAATAAAGAAAGCACAAAGCAAGACAACCCTGGAGATAGAAATCCTAGGGAAAAGTTCAGGAGTCATAGACACAAGCAACATCACCAACAGAACACAAGAGATAGAAGAGAGAATTTCAGGGGCAGAAAATCCCACAGAAAACATCTACATAACTGTCAAAAAAATGTAAACCGCAAAAAGCTACTAGCCCAAAACATCCAAGAAATCCAGGACACAATGAGAAGATCAAGCCTAAGGATCATAGGTATAGAAGAGAGTGAAGACTCCCAACTTAAAGGGCTAGTAAATATCTCCAAAAAGTTATAGCAGAAAACTTCCCTAACCAAAAGAAAGAGATGCCCATAGGCATACAAGAAGCCTACAGAACTCCAAATACATTGGACCAGAAAAGACATTCCTCCTGTCACATAATAGTCAAAACACCAAATGCACAAAACTAAGAAAGAATATTAAAAGCAGTAAGGGGAAAAGGTTAAGTAACATACAAAGGCAGACCCATCAGAATTACACCAGATTTCTCACCAGAGGCTATGAAGGCCAGAAGATCCTGGGCAGATATCATACAGGCCCTAAGAGAACACAAATGCCACCCTAGGCAACTATATCCAGCAAAACTCTCAATTAACATAGATGAAGGAACCAAGATACTCAGTGACAAAACCAAATTTATACTATATCTTTCTACAAATCCAGCCCTAAAATGGATAATAGATGGAAAACTCCAACACAGTGAGGAAAACTACACCCTAGGAAAAGCAAGAAATTCATTTCCTTGCAACGAAACTGAAAGAAGAGAGACAAACATAGTTCAACCTCTACTAATGAAAATAACAGGAAGCAACTATCACTGTTTCTTAATATCTCTTAATTCAGTGGACTCAATTGCCCAATCAAAAGACAGACTAACTGTCTGGATACACAAAGAGGACCCAGCATTTTGCTACATACAGAAAACACACCTCAGATACAAAGAAAGACACTACCCCAGAGTAAAAGGCTGGAAAACGACTTTCCAATCAAATGGTCTGAAGAGACAGGCTGTAGTAGTCATTCTAATATCGAATAAAATGGACTTTCAACCAAAAGTCATCAAAAACAATAAGGAATGACACTTCATATTCAGTAAAGGAAAAATCCACCAAGATGAACTCTCAATCATAAATATCTATACTCCAAATGCAAGGGCAACTACATTCATAAAAGAGACCTTACTAAAGTTCAAATCACACATTGAACCTCACACAATAATAGTAGGGGATTTTAATATCCCACTCTCATCAATGGAGAGATCATGGAACCAGAAATTAAACAAAGACATAGGGAAACTAACAGAAGTTATGAACCAAATGGACATAACTGATATTTATAGAACATTTCATCCTAAAACAAAAGGATATACCTTTTTTTCAGCACCTCGTGGTACCTTCTCCAAAACTGACCATATAATCGGTAACAAAACAGGTCTCAACAGATACAGAAAGATAGAGATAATCCCATGCATCCTATCAGATCAGCACATACTAAGGATGTTCTTCAATAATAACAAAAACAACAGAAACCCCACATATACATGGAAGTTGAACAATGCTCTACTCAATGATAAATTGGGCAAGGAAGAACTAAAGAAGGAAATTGAAGACTTCTTAGAATTTAATGAAAATGAACTAGCAACATACCCAAACACATGGGACACAATGAAAGCTGTGCTAAGAGGAAAACTCATAGCTCTGAGTGCCTGAAAACAAACAGGAAAGAGCATAATTCAGGATCTTCACAACACCCCTAAAAGCTCTAGAACAAAAAGAAGCAAATATGTTCTCTTTCTTTAGAGCTGAGTAGACTTCCATTGTGTAAATGGACCATATTTCCTGTATTCATTTTTCTGTCCTGTTACATCTGTGTTGTTTCCAGGTCATAGCTATCACAAATAATGCTGCGATGAGCATAGAGGAACATGTGCCCTGTGGCATGGTGCAGCATCTTTTGGGTATTTACCCAAGAGTGATATTTCTGGATATTTAGGAAGGTCTGTCTCCAATTTTATGAGGAACCTCCAAATTGATTTCCAGAGTGGTTGTACCAGTTCACCAGCCATGGCGGAGTGTTCCTCTATCTCCACATCCTCATCAACATTGTCACCTCAGTTATCACCTGAGGTTTTGATCTTAGTCATTTTGACTGGTGTTAGGTGGAATATCATGATTATTTTGATTTGCATTTCTCTTACCACTAAGGAATTTGAATATTTCTTTAGGTGCTTCTCAGCCCTTTAAGATTCCTCTATTGTCAATGCAACGGTTATTTCTATATCCTATTTTCTGATGGGTTGTTTGGCTTTTTGGTGGTAAGCTTCTTTATATATTTTGGATATTAGCCGTCTATCAGATGTGGGTTTAGTAAAGATTTTTTTTCCTAAAATTTAGGATACTGATTTTTCTTATTGACTATTTCCTTTACCTTACAGAAGCATTCGAGTTTCATGAAGTTCCAATTCTTGACCTTAAAGCCTGAGCCACTGGAGTTCTATTTAGGAAACTTCTGCCTGTGGCAATGAGTTCAAGGCCCTTTCTCACTTTCCCTTCTACTAGATTCCCTGTGTCTGGTTTTTTGTTGAGGTCCTTGATCCACTTGAACTTGAGCTTTGTGCATGGTGACAAATATGGGTCTATTTTAATTTTCTACATGCAGACATTCAGTTAGACCAGCACATTTTTTGAAGATGCTTTCTTTTTTCCATTGTATATTTTTGGCTTCATTGTCAAACATCAAGCATGTGTAAGTGAGCAGTTTTATTTCTGAGTTTTCAATTATATTCCATTGAACAACCTGTCTGTCTATGTACCAATACCATGCAGTTTTTTTTGTTTTGTTTTTTTTTTTATTATTATTACTATTGCTCTGTAGTACAATTTGAGATAAGTGATGGCGATTCCCCCGGCTCTTCGTTTATTGTTAATATGCATTTGCTATTCTGGGTTTTTTGCCTTTCAGATGAATTTGAGCATTGCTCTTTCTTTGTCTCTTAAGAATTGTTTTGTGATTTTGATAGGAATTGCATTGAATCTGTAGATTGCCTTTGGTAGGATGGGCATTCGTACTATGTTATTTCTTCCAATCCATGATCATGGGAGATCTCTCCATTTTCTGAGATCTTAGATTTCTTCTTGAGAGACTTGAAGTTCTTACCATAAAAGACTTTCACTTGTTTGGTTAGAGTTACCCCAAAGATATTTTATATTTTCTGTGGCTGCTGTGTAGGGGATTGTTTCCCTAATTTCTTTCTCAACCCGTTTGTCATTTTTATAAGGGAAAGCAACTGATTTGGGTTAATTTTATATCCAGCCACTTTGCTGAGTTTGTTTATCAGCTGGAGAAGTTCTCTAGTAAAATTTTTGGGGTCACTTATGTATACTATCATATCATCTGTAAATATTGGTAACTTTAATTCTTCTTTGCCAAATTGTATCCCCTTGATCTTATTTTGTTGTTTTATTTTTCTAGCTAGCACTTTGAGTACTGTATTGAATACATATGGGGAGAGTGGTCATCCTTGTCTTATTCCATATTTTAGTGGGATAGCTTCAAGTATCTCTCCATTTAATTTAATATTGGTTGTTGGCTTGCAGTAAATTATTATTATGTTTAGTTATGGGTGTTGAAGTCTTGATCTCTCCAATACTTTTAAAATGATGGGGTGTTGTATTTTGTCAAATGCTTTTTCTGCATCTAAGGAAGTGATCATATGATTTTTTTCTTTCGAGTTTGCTTTTATGGTAGATTATGCTAATGGATTTTTGTATATTGAACCAATCTTGGATCCCTGAGATGAAGCCTACTTGCTCATGTTGAATGATGGTTTTGATGAGTTCCTGTTTTTTTTTTTTCTAGAGTATTTTTGACTCCATATTCATAAGTGAAACTGGTCTGAAGTTCTCTTTTTTTGGTAGTTCTCATGTGGTTTAGGTTAGCAGAGTAGTTGTAGCTTCATAGAATGTATTAGGCAGTATTCCTTCTGTTTCTATTTTATGGAATAGTTTGAGGAATATTGGTATCAGGTCATCTTTGAAGTTCTGGTAGAATTCTGAACTAAATCCACCTGGCCCTGGGCTTTTTGTTGTTGTTGTTGGGAGTTTCTTAATGACATCTATTTCTTTATAGGATATGGGCCTGTTTAGAAAGTTTACCTGCTCACGATTTAACTTTGATATGTGGTATCTCTCTAGAAAACCATCCATTTCATCCTGATTTTCCAGTTTTGTTGAGTATAGGCTTTTGTAGTACGATCTGATGATTTTTTGAATTTCCTCCTTTCTGTTATGTTTCACTTTTCATTTCTATTTCTTATTAATTTGGATACTGCCTCTGTATCCTATAGTTAGTTTGGCTAAGGGTTAATATATCTTGTTGATTTTCTCAAAGAACCAGTTTCACTTTTGTTGATTCTTTTTATTGTTCTCTTTGATTCTATTTGGTTGATCAGCCCTGAAATTGACTATTTCCTGCCTTCTATTCCTTTTGGGTGAATTTGTTTCTTTTTGCTCTAGAGCTCTCAAGTATGCTGTTAAACTGCTAGTGGAAGATCTCTTCAGTTTCTTTACCAGTGCACTTAGTGCTATGAATTTTCCTTTTAGCACTGCTTACATTGCGTCCCACAAGTTTGGATATGATGTGTCAAAATTTTCATTAAATTCCAGGAAGTCTTTAATTTCTTTCTTTATTTCATCCTTGACCAAATACCATTGAGTAGAGTTATTTAGTTACCACATGTATGTGGATTTTTCTGTTCCTCTTGCTGTTTTTGAAGACTGTGGTGGTCTGATAGAGTGTATGGGATTATTGCTTTTATCAGTCAAGAGTTGTTTTGTGACCAATTATATGGTTGATTTTAAAGAAGGTACCATGAGGTGCTGAAAAGAAGGTGTATTCTTTTGTTCTGCGTAGAAATGTTCTATAGGTATCTGTTAAAGCCATTTGCTTCATAACCTCTGTTAGTTTCACTGTTTCTTTTTAGTTTCTGTTTCAGTGACCTGCTCATTGCTGAGAGTGGGGTGTTGAAGTCTCCTACTATTAATGTGTGGGGATCAATGTTTGTTCTGAGGTTTACTACAGTTTCTTTTATTAATGTGGGTGTCCTTGCATTTTGGGCATAGATGTTCAGAATTGAGACTTTCTCCTTTCTTTTGGTTGATTTTTTCCCCTTTAATGAATATGAAGTGTCATTCCTCATACTGATAACTTTTGCTTGAAAGTTTATTTTATTGCATATTAGAATGGCATCTGTAGCTTATTTCTTGGGACCATTTGCTTGGTAGATCTTTATCCATCCTTTTACTCTAAGATAGATTCTGTCTTTGTTAATGAGGTATGTTTCTTGTATGCATCGAAATGTTGGATCATGCTTGATTATCCAGTTCTTTAGCTTATGTCTTCTTATAGGTGAGTTGAGTAAATTAATATTGTGAGATATTAAAGACAGATGAATGTTGGTTCCTGTTATATTTCCTTTTGTAGGTAGTTTCATGTGCTTGTGGTTTTCTCCTTTTGGCTCTGCTGTGAGATGCTTAATATCTTGTCTTTCCTTGGCATAAGTATCTTCCTTGTATTGTAGTTTTCCTTTTAGGATCCTCTGTAGATCTGGATTCGTAGATAGATACTGTTTGAATTTGGATTTATCCTGGAATATTTTGGTTTCTCCATTTGTTGATTGAGAGTTTTGCTGGGTATAGTAGACTGGGCTGGCATTTCTGTTCTCTTAGACTCTGTGTGACCCCTGAACAGGTTCTTTTGGCTTTCCAAGTCTCTGTTGAGAAGTCTGGTGTAATTCTGATAGTTCTTCCTCTTTACATTACTTGACCCTTTTCCCTTGCAGCTCTTAATACTCTTTTGTTGTTGTTGTTGTTCTGTGCATTTAATGTTTTGACTATTATGTGATGAGAGGATTTTCTTTTCTTTTTTTAATATTTGTTTTATTTTTTTATGTATGGAGTACACTGGCTGTCTTCAGACACACCAGAAGAGGGCATCAGATCTCATTACAGATGGTTGTGAGCCACCATGTTGTTGCTGGGAATTGAACTCAGGACCTCTGGAAGAGCAGTCACTACTCTTATGCTGAGCCATCTCTACAGCCCCCGAGGATTTTCTTTTCTATTGCCATTTATTTCGTGTTCTGTAGGCTTTTTGTACCATGTTGGCCATCTATTTCTTTATGTTGGGGCTATTTTCTTCTATGATATTGTCGAAGATGTTTTCAGGTCCTTTGAGCTGCGCATCTTCATTCTTCTCTATTCCAGTTACTCTTAGATTTGGTCTTTTCATTGTGTCCTAAATTTCCTTGATATTCTGGGTTAGGAGATTTTTATGTTTTTAATTTTCTTTGACCATTGAGTCAATCTCTTCTATCATATCTTGTACACTTGAGATTCTGTCTTCTATCACTTGTATTCTGTTGATTATAATTACATCTCTAATTCCTGACCTCTTTCCTAGGTTTTCCATTTCCTGGTTTGGCTCCATTTTGCTTTCTTTATTGTTTTTACTTTCAGTTTTAGGTTTTGGACCACTTTATGCAATTCCTTCACCTCTTTGATTGTGTTCTCCTGTATTTCTTTAAGGATTGTTTTCCTCTATTTCTTTGAGTGAATTATTCACTTATCCTCCTCATAGGACTCTACTATCTTCATGAGATAGGATTTTAGGTCAAATTTCTGATTTTCACGTGTGTTGGTGTATTCAGAGCTTGCTACAGTAGGAGAACTGGATTCTGATGTTGCCCATGTATATTGGCTTCTGTTGCTTATGGTCTTGTGCTTACCTGTTACCATCTGGTTATCCTGAATGTTTGCTGGTCTGGGTGACACTGTCAGTAGTCTGCCACTTTTGTTCCTGGGTTGCAACAGGTCTCCTGGTAGGCCTGTGGCCCTGGATGTAGCAGACCTCCTGTAGGGCCTTCCAACTGGAAGGGTATTCAGAGGGGCAGTGAAGCTGCTGATTTGTTGCCCTGGCTGCAGTAGATCTCCTAGGAGGCCTTCAGACTTTTGGGTCTTCAGAAGAGCAGTCATACTGTTGTCTTGTGAGAAGCTGTTTTCTGGGGGTGTGGTGGGTTGTCAATGAACTGTGGTTTCTCTTTTCTTGTGTTCAGCCACACTCCTAGGGATGCTTTCAGTCTTTTGGGTCAGTTGCTCTACATACCTCAGAGCTCCGGGGAGGTTTTGAGTCTTTGGTGTCAGTTGCCCCCAGTTGCCCTGTGTACAGAGGCCTCCTAGGATGCTTCAAGCTCTGTTGTACTAGGTGCAGGATCTCTGCGGTGCCTCAAGATGGGTTTCAAATGTTTGAATGCAGTGTTTCTTCTGGTATGCTTCAGGATATGATGTCAAATGTTCTAAGTGCAGCAGATCCTATGGTATGTCTCAGGATATAGCCTCTTCCAGGGAGCAGACTTGCTAGTAGTCTGTCCAGCAAAACGACCAGGTGAAAGGGAGATTGGTATTTGGTGGGTGGGGATTTGGGGAGATGGTGGGTTTCGAGTCCCTATTGGCCTCAGCAGCTTCTCTGGGACTTGGAGGGTAGTTCTTACTAAATGCTGAGTGTAGCAGATCCTCTGGTGCCCCAGCCTGCATGATTTCAGCGGAAATCTGGGAAGGGCCAAAAAATGTGGGACAGGAGGCACAAAGGAGAACAAGTCTATATTCTGATCAAGCTCTCAAACTTTAATTGAAAAAAACAGCAGCTTATAAAGACAAGCAGGCAGGAAGGACACCCAGGACCCAGGACCAATTTCACTATGGTCACCACCCTCCCTATAGCCCTAATCCATAAGTTGCATGTATAAACTGATAAGAACAGAGAGCTGGAGGTGGAAGCTATAAAAGTAATAAGAACAGACAACTGTCTAGGTGTCCCAGAGGGTGTAAGTGGGCTTGACATTCCTGAAACATTCCTGAGACAGAGGGTGTGTAAGTGGCTTGGCTCCAGGCACTCTGGTATGTCTGAAGATAGCAGGACAGACCAGGCAGGAGGGCTATATATGTATTTATACACACACACACACACACACACACACACACACACACACACACACACATTATAGGTTTTTAAAAAGTAAATGGTTAATAGTGTAATTTCCTATAATATTTTCAGACATCCTTACTATTATTTTACCCACCTCCCTCCTTCTTCTCTATTTATCCTTAATGGGCCACCACTTCTTCCCATTAACCTGATGAGATCACTTATAAACTATTATTTCTCTTAAGGATGTATCCTCTTCTTCAGCATTAGTCATTTTTTACTGTATGGATTTTGCAGCTACTCTAAGATATGTACTCACTTATGAAAATTTGTAACCTAGAAGCTGTAATGTGATAGAACATACAAACTTTTTGTTTTTGGATCTGGTTTACCTTAATCAGTATGATCGTTCCTAGTTTAATTATTTAACTTCAAAGTTCATAATTTTAATTATCATTATAGATTAAAATATTTGATATCATGTATATAATGCATTTTCATTATCCATGTATTGGTTGAAGGCCATTTAGGTTGTTTCAATTTTCTAGCTATTGTGAATAGGGCAGAAATGAACAGGGTTGAAAATGGATGGAGGTGCATGTCAGAGTAAGATATCTTGTCCTTTAGTCACATAAAAATAAATGATATAACTGGATCTTATGATAGATTTATTTTTAGATTTTTGAGTATTTTCCACACTGATTTTCATAGTATCTAAACATTTTGCAAAAATCAAACAGTGAATGCTGTCTCCTTTTCCCCTATTCCCCTACAACATTTGTAGTTGATATTTAACATTCTGATTTGGGCAAAATGAAATAATGAAGATGCTTTCATTTTCATTTCCCTAATGGTAAGGACAGTGAAAATTTTGGGAGACTTTGTTCAGCTACTCCAATCTTTTCTCTCACTCCTCCAATGGGGACCCTGTTCTCAGTACAATGGTTGAGTGTGAGCATCTGCCTCTGTATTTGTCATGCTCTGGCATAGCCTCTGAGCAGACAGCTATATGAGGTTCATATCAGCATGTACTTCTTGGCATCAGCAATATTGTCTGGGTTTGGTGGCTCTATGTAGGGTAGTCTCTGAATGACCTTTCCTTCAGTCTCTGCTCCAAACATTTTCTCCTATGAATATTTTTGTTCTGCCTTGTAAGAAGGACTGAAGCATCTGCACTTTGGTTGTCCTTCTTCTTGAGCTTCTTCTAAATGTTGACACCCAGTTATCACAGCACCAATTGTTGAACATATTTGTTCTTACCAGTTACTGATTTGAGCAGCTTGGTCAAACGACAGAAGTTTAAAATCACATGAACTCATATTTGTGTATTGAATTTTATCCATTGGTCTGTCTTGGGCCAGTATAAAATAGTTTTTTTTTCTTTTATTGCCACGACTTTGTGATATATCATAATATCTGAAACAACAATCTTGACAGCATTGTTATTTTTTCAAGATTACATAGAGTATAGAAGGAAATTTGTGGATTCATATTAATTTTATGATACCTTATTTTTTCTGTTTCTGTGAAGAATGAAAAGGTGATTTTGATTGATATTGCACGGAATTTTCAAATGCCTTTTGGTAAAATGATTATGCTCATACTATTAATTCTCACAATTTATGAGCATGAAATGATCAGTTTCCTATTTTATTTCTCTATCACTTTCTATAGATAATTAACATGTTCATTATAAATAAATCTGAGATAATTAATTATTTAATTGTAAGTTCATTCCTAGATATTTTATTTTCTTTGATATTATTGGGAATGTGTGTTAGTATTTCCAAAATCTCTAGCTTCATATATTTTATTATTGGTATATAGAAAATCTATTGATCTGTGCAAGTTGATTCTGCATCCTCCTACATGGCTGAATATATTTATCATTTCTAGAACTATTTTGACGTAATATTTTGATTCTCTAAAATGTAGTCTCTTATTGTCTGGAAACAGGGATACTTTGACTTCTTTCCTTATTTGTACATCTTTAGTTATCTTCTTCAAACTAGTGCTTCAACCAAAAATTTGAAAAGGTATAGAACTGGTTGATATACCAATTCCTGGTTCAACTGGATTGATTCAAGAGTTTCTCCATTTAGTATAATGTTATCTCTAATATATATATATATAATATAATTTATTATACATATGATTTTTTTTATCTCAGTGTTGATTTGACTGATCTGGTTAAGAAGGTAGGTGTCCCCTTCTTCCCTCAGTTTTTATATGTGTTTGTCTGCATGTGTGCATGCGTGTGTGCGTGAATGTGTATGTGTGTGTGTATGTGTGTGTGCGTGTGTGCGTGTGTGCCTGTGTGTGTCAATAGGATTTTTACCATGTAGGCATGTTGAATGTTTCAAATGCCTTTTCTCCTTCAAATTGTATGTTCATGTATTCTTTGTCTTTATGTCCACTACTGTGATTTGCACATGTTAATCTACCTTATTTCAACTTGGTAAGGATATATAATTTTTTAATATATTTTTGTATTCTGTTTGCAAGTGTTTAATTGAAAATAATTGTCTGGTTTATTAGAGTGAATCTGGCTTTATAGAATGAATTAATGAGGATTTCTGCTGTTTATATTATTAAGAATAGTTTAGTGAAGATTAGATAAAAAATTTATTTTTTATTTATTTTTTATTTTCTTTTAGGATTTCTTTTTTTATATCTTTATTAAATTGAGAATTTCTTCTTTACATTTTGATTGTTATTCCCCTTCCTGGTTTCCTGGCCAACATCCCCCTAAACTCTGCCCCTCCCCTGATATATGCGCTTCCCCTCCCCATCTCCCCCGATTACCACCCTCCCCACAACAGTCCCATTCACTGGGGGTTCAGTCTTGGCAGGACCAAGAGCTTCCTCTTCCACTGGTGCTCTTACTAGGCTATTCATTGCTACCTATGAGGTTGGAGCCCAGGGTCAGTCCATGTATAGTCTTTGGGTAGTGGCTTAGTCCCTGGAAGCTTTGGTTGGTTAGCATTGTTGTTCATATGGGGTCTTGAGCCCTTTCAAGCTTTTCCAGTCCTTTCTCTGATTCTTTCAACAGGGGTCCTGTTCTCAGTTCAGTGGTTTCCTGTTGGCATTGGACTATGTATTTGCTGTATTCTGGGTGTGTCTCTCAGGAGAGATCTACATCCAGTTCCTGTCAGCCTGCACTTCTTTGCTTCATCCATCTTTTCTAGTTTGTGACTGTATATATAATACATGGGGGCAGGCTGTAAATGGGTGTTCCTTCTGCCCTGTTCTAAATCCCTTGCTTCCCTATTCCTGCCAAGGGTATTCTTGTTCCCTTTAAAGAAGGAGTGAAGCATTCTCATTTTGGTCACCATTCTTGAGTTTCATGTGTTGGGTGCATCTAGGGTAATTAAAGCATTTGGGCTAATAGCCACTTATCAATGAGAGCATACCATGTGTGTTTTTCTGTGATTGGGTTACCTCACTCAGGATGATATTTTCCAGTTCCAACCATTTGCCTATAAATTTCATAAAGTCATTGTTTTTGATAGCTGAGTAATATTCCATTGTGTACATGAACCACATTTTCTGTATCCATTCCTCTGTTGAAGGGCATCTGGGGTCTTTCCAGCTTCTGGCTATTATTAATAAGGGTGCGATGGACATAGTGGAGCACGTGTCTTTTTTATATGTTGGGTTCTCTTTTGGGTATATGCCCAAGAGAGGTATAGCTGGTCCTCAGGTAGTTCAATGTCCAATTTTCTGAGGAACTCCAGACTGATTTCCAGAATGGTTGTACCAGTCTGCAATCCCACCAACAATGGAGGAGTGTTCTCTTCTCCACATCCTTGCCAGCATTTGCTGTCACCTGAGTTTTTGATCTTAGCCATTCTCACTGGTGTGAGGTGAAATCTCAGGGTTGTTTTGATTTGCATTTCCCTTATGACTAAAGATGTTGAACATTTCTTTAGGTGTTTCTCAGCCATTCAGCATTCCTCAGCTGTGAATTCTTTGTTTAGCTCTGAACCCCATTTTTTAATAGGTTATTTGTCTCCCAGTCTAACTTTTGAGTTCTTTGTATATTTTGGATATAAGGCTCTATCTGTTGTAGGATTGGTAAAGATCTTTTCCCAATCTGTTGGTTGTCGCTTTTCCTAACCACAGTGTCCTTTGCCTTTACAGAAGCTTTTGCAGTTTTATGAGATCCCATTTGTCGATTCTTGATCTTAGAGCATAAGCCATTGGTGTTTTGTTCAGAAATTTTTTCCAGTGCCCATGTGTTCCAGATGCTTCCCATTTTTCTTCTATTAGTTTGAGTGTGTCTGGTTTGATGTGGAGGTCCTTGATCCACTTGGACTTAAGCTTTGTACAGGGTGATAAGCATGGATGATCTGCATTCTTCTACATGTTGACCTCCAGTTGAACCAGCACCATTTGCTGAAAATGCTATCTTTTTTTTCCATTGGATGGTTTTTGGCCTTTGTCAAAAAATCAAGTGACCATAGGTGTGTGGGTTCATTTCTGGGTCTTCAATTCTGTTCCATTGGTCTATCTGTCTGTCTCTGTACCAATACCATGCAGTTTTTTATCACTATTGCTCTGTAATACTGCTTGAGTTCAGGGATAGTGATTCCCTGAAGTCCTTTTTTTTATTGTTGAGGATAGTTTAGCTATCCTGGGTTTTTTGTTATTCCAGATGAATTTGCAAATTGTTCTGTCTAACTCTTTGAAGAATTGGATTGGTA
Source organism: Rattus rattus (assembly GCF_011064425.1). Lineage (NCBI taxonomy): Eukaryota > Metazoa > Chordata > Mammalia > Rodentia > Muridae > Rattus > Rattus rattus. The sequence goes on from NC_046172.1 coordinate 72,268,629, forward strand.
TTTTGATGGGGATTGCATTGAATCTGTAGATCGCTTTTGGTAAAAAATGGCCATTTTTACTATATTAATCCTGCCAATCCATGAGCATGGGAGATCTTTCCATCTTCTGAGGTCTTCTTCAATTTCTTTCTTCAGAGTCTTAAAGTTCTTGTTGTACAAATCTTTTACTTGCTTGGTTAAAGTCACACCGAGGTACTTTATATTATTTGGGTCTATTATGAAGGGTGTCATTTCCCTAATTTCTTTCTCGGCTTGTTTCTCTTTTGTGTAGAGGAAGGCTACTGATTTATTTGAGTTAATTTTATACCCAGCCACTTTGCTGAAGGTGTTTATCAGCTTTAGTAGTTCTCTGGTGGAACTTTTGGGATCACTTAAATATACTATCATATCATCTGCAAATAGTGATATTTTGATTTCTTTCTTTTTTCCCGATCTGTATCCCTTGACCTCCTTTTTTGTTGTCTGATTGCTCTGGCTAGAACTTCAAGAACTATATTGAATAAGTAGGAGAGAGGGCAGCCTTGTCTAGTCCCTGATTTTAGTGGGATTGCTTCAAGTTTCTTCCATTTAGTTTAATGTTAGCAACTGGTTTGTTGTATATGGCTTTTACTATGTTTAGGTATGGGCCTTGGATTCCTATTCTTTCCAGGACTTTTATCATGAAGGGGTGTTGAATTTTGTCAAATGCTTTCTCAGCATCTAATGAAATGATCATGTGGTTTTGTTTTTTCAGTTTGTTTATATAATGGATCACGTTGATGGTTTTCCGTATATTAAACCATCCCTGCATGCCTGGGATGAAGCCTACTTGATCATGGTGGATGATTGTTTTGATGTGCTCTTGGATTCGGTTTGCCAGAATTTTGTTGAGTATTTTTGCCTTCAATATTCATAAGGGAAATTGGTCTGAAGTTCTTCTTTGTTGGGTCTTTGTGTGGTTTAGGTATAAGAGTAATTGGCTTTCATATAGAAGGAATTTGTAGTGCTCCATCTGTTTCAATTTTTTGGAATAGTTTGGATAATATTGGTATGAGGTCTTCTATGAAGGTCTGATAGAATTCTGCACTAAACCCGTCTGGACCTGGGCTCTTTTTGGTTGGGAGACCATTAATGACTGCTTCTCTTTCATTAGGAGTTATTGGGGTTGTTTAAATGTTTTATCTGTTACTGATTTAACTTAGGTACCTGGTATCTGTCTATGAAATTGTCCATTTCCTGCAGATTTTCAAGTTTTGTTGAATATAGGCTTTTATAGTAAGATCTGATGATTTTTTGAATTTCCTCTGATTCTGTAGTTATGCCTGCATTTTCATTTCTGATTTTGTTAATTTGAATACACTCTCTATGTCCTCTCATTAGTGTGGCTAAGTGTTTATCTATCTTGTTGATTGTCTCAATGATCCAACTTTTGGTTCTGCTGTTTCTTTGTATGGTCCTGTTTGTTTCTACTTGGTTGATTTCAGCTCTGTGTTTGATTATTTCCTGCCTTCTACTCCTCCTGGGTGTATTTGCTTCTTTTTGTTCTAGAGCTTTTAGGTGTGCTGTCAAGCTGCTGACATATGCTCTTTCCTGTTTCTTTCTGCAGGCACTCAGCGCTATGAGTTTTCCTCTTAGCACAGCTTTCCTTGTGTCCCATAAGTTTGGGTATGTTGTACCTTCATTTTCATTAAATTCTAA
>NC_046172.1:72270405-72279828 GCF_011064425.1 Rattus rattus
GTTTATCCGGTCTGTTTCCTTCAGGTTCCGGCGGTGTCTCAGGCAGGGCTCCTGCCTCACCTGGGCCCTCTCCCACGGGAGCCCAGAGGCCTTATACAGTTTCCTCTTGGGCCAGGGATGTGGGCAGGGGTGGGCAGTGTTGGTGGTCTCTTCTGCTCTGCAGCCTCAGGAGTGCCCACCTGACCAGGCGGTAAGGTCAAGAATGAGGGTCTTAAAGCCCACACCGACATTGACACACTTTCCCCCACAAAGCCACACCTCCCTAGCCAAGCACATTCAAATCACAACACTGATGTTTCAAATAATCTTCAGAATTCTCCATCTACATTTCTAGAATACAAAAATGCCTTTTTCTTTTTGGTTTGAGACAGAGTCTTAGGAAGTTATGGCAGCAGCAACATGAGATAGCTAGCTGCACAGCATCCATACCCAGGAAGCAAATGGAAATGAATGCTGGTACTCTGCATTCTTTCTCCTTCTTCAGACCTGGAGCCTATCCCAAGGCCTAAACTGTGCTGCCCTCATTTAATTCTTTCCCCTTCATTTAAAGTAGGCAGAAATCGTCCTCCTAAGCATGTCTGGAAGGCTTGTCTTGTAAGGGAATCTAGATCCTGTCAAGTCAGATAGTCAATTTTTTTCAATTTAATTTTATTTTTTACTTATTCACTTTATATCTCACTCACTGCCCCACTTCCGGTCACCCCTTCCTACAATCCTTCCCCCCTCCCCCTCTCCTCCTATGAGCAGGTGGGGATCCATTGGTATCACCCCCTACCCCAGGCTCTTCAAGTCTGCACGGGTAGGCATTTCTTCTCCTACTGAGGCCAGAAAAAGCAGCCCAGCTAGAAGAACATCGTCTACATACAGACAACTGCTTTTTTGGATAGCCTCTGCTCCGGTTCCAGCTGTTCTTGTTCAGGACCCACATGAAGGTCACGCTGTACATCTGCTACATATGCATGGGTTGGCCTAGGTCCAACCCATGTATGTTCTTTGGTTGGTGGTTTAGACTCTTCTCTGAGTAGCCTGCTATCCCAGGGGGACCTCCACTCTCCAACTGCCTCTCCTCTACATCCATCAGACTCCTGAACCATAGAGGTAAGCTACCCTTTCCCCAAACACCTTCCCATCAGAGGCCTGCCACACCAGAACCACAAGGTTCACCCCCTCCTTCCCCTAATACCTACTACAACAAGAACATCCAGGGACCAAAGCTATGTGAATGGCTAAAGGCTCTGGAAAAAACACAGTTGACAAGAGCCAGGGCAAAATGACACCTCCAAAGCACAGCTACCCCACTACAGCAAGCCCTGGATATTTTAATACAACTGAAATCAAGACAGCCTTAGATCCAATCTTATAAAGATGCTAGAGGCCTTTAAAGAGAAAATTAATGAATCACTTATGGAAATATAGGAAAATACTATCTTTAAAGAGGACACTAATAAATTCCATAAAAATTTAAAAATACAAATTAAACAGGTGAAAGAGATAAATAAAACTGTGCAAAACCTGAAAGTGGAAATAGAAGCAATAAAGAAAACACAAACCGAGGAAATCCTGGAGCTGGAAAACCTAGAAAAGAGATCAGGAACAACAGATGCATCACCAACAAAATACAGAAGATGGAAGAGAGAATCTCAGACATAGAAGATACTATAGTAAAAACTGATACATCCAGAGACTGGAGGCCACAGACAGTGGGGAGTCCTGGGGTGGGCATACTCTTAGAGATAGGGGGAGGAGGAATGAGATCAGGAACTGTAGCAAGGTGGGCTAGAAGAGGCAAAAACCACTGGACTGTAAAAAATTAAAAGTAATAAAAATTTTAAAATGACTAAGCTACAGTAGTATTTTCTTTCATTTTCAATCTGCATTCATTTTATTGGATATTTTTACATTTTTGCATTTCAAAGTTATCCCCTTTCTCTGACTCTTTCATCCCTTCCCCCCTCCCCCTGCTTAAAGGAAGATGCTCCTACTCCCAACCACCCATTCCCAACTCAACACCCTGGCATTCCCCTACATTGGGGGGAAACAACCCTTCACAGGACCAAGGGCTTCTCCTCCTATTGATGCCAGACAATGCCATCCTATGCTACATAAGTGACTGGAAACATAGGACCTCCATGGGTATTCTTTGTTTGGTAGTTTAGTCTCTGGGAGCTTTGTAGGGTCTGGTTGGTTGAAATTGTTCTTCTTATGGGGTTGCAAACCCCTTCAGCTCCTTCAGTCCTTTCCCTAACTCCTCCACTGGGGTCCCCGTGCTCAGTCTGATGGTTAGCTGCAAGCACTCTCCTCTGTTTCAGCAAGGCTCTGGCAGAGCGTTTCGGGAGACATCCATAACAGGCATCTGTCAGCAAGCACTTCTTAGCATCAGCAATAGTGACTGGGTTTGGTGGCTGCATATGGCATGGATCCCCACGTTGGGCAGCCTCTGGATGACCTTTCTTCACATCTCTGCTCCACTCTTTGTCCGCGTATTTCATCAGGTGAGTATTTTGTTCCCCTTTCTAAGAATGACTAAAGCATCCACACTTTGGTCTTCTTTTTTCTTGAGCTTCATATAGTCTGAAATTGAATCTTGGGTATTCTGAGCTTTTGGTCTAACGTCCAATTATCAGTGAGTACATACCATGTGTGTTCTTTTGTGACTGGGTTATCTCACTCGGGATGATATTTTCTAGTTCCATCCATTTGCCTAAGAATTTCATGAAGTCATTGTTTTTGATAGCTGAGTAGTATTCCATTGTGTAAATGTACCACATTTTCTGTATTTATTCCTCTGTTGAAGGACATCTGGGTTCTTTCCAGCTTCTGGCTATTGTAAATAAGGCTGCTAAGAACATAGTGGAGCATGTATTCTTGTTATAGGTTGGAGCATCTTTTGTATATGGCCAGGAATGGTATAACTGGGTCCTCGGGTAGTACTATGTCCATTTTTCTGAGGACCCTCCAGACTGATTTCCAGAGCGGTTTATACCAGCTTGCAATCCCGCCAACAATGGACAAGTGTTCCTATTTCTCCACATCCTCACCAGCATCTGTTGTCACCTGAGTTTTTGATCTTAGCCATTCTCACTGGTGTGAGGTGGAATCTCAGAGTTGATTTGATTTTCATTTTCCTAATGATTAAGGATGTTGAACATTTCTTTAGGTGCTTCTTGGCCATTTGATATTCCTCAGTTGAGAATTCTTTGTTTAGCTCAATATCTCATTTTTAATAGGATTATTTGTCTCTTCTTGAATTCTTTGTATTATTAGATATTAGCCCTCTATTGGATGTAGGATTGGTAAAGATCCTTTCCCAATCTACTGGTTGTGTTTTGTCCTTTTGACAGTGTCCTTTGCCTTACAGAAGCTTTGCAATTTTATGGGGTCCCATTTGTCCATTCTTGATCTTAGGGCCTAAGCCACTGTTGTTCTGTTCAGAAAAATTTCCCCTAGGCCTATGTGTTCAAGGCTCTGCCTTACTTTCTCTTCTATCAGTTTCAGTGCAGTTTTATGTGGAGGTCCTTGATCCACTTGGACTTGAGCTTTAATGTCTAGGAGAAAGAATGAGTCAATTTGCATTCTTCTACATGCTGACCTCCAATTGAACCAGCACCATTTGTTGGAAATGCTATCTTTTTTCCGTTGGATGGTTTTAGCTCCTTTATCAAATATTAAGTGACCATGGGTGTGTTCGTTCATTTCTGGGTCTTCAATTTTATTCCATTGATCTACCTGCCTGTCTCTGTACCAATATCACAGAGTTTTTTTTTTTTTATCAATATTGCTCTGTAATACAGCTTGAGGTTAGGGATGGTTATTTCCCCCAGAAATTATTTTATTGTTGAGAATAGTTTTCACTATCCTGAGTTTTTTGTTATTCAAAATGAGTTTGCAAACTGTTCTTTAGAACCATATGAAGAATTTTGTAGGAATTTGGATGGTTATTGTATTGGATCTCTACATTGCTTTTGGCAAGATGGCCATTTTTACTATATTAATCCTGCCAATCCATGAGCATGAAAGATCTTTTACATCTTCTGAGATCTTCTTTAATTTTTCTTCAGAGTCTTGGAGTTCTTGTCATGGAAATCTTTCACTTGCTTAGTTAGAGACACGCAAAATATTTTATATTATTTGTGGCTATTGTGAAGGGTGCCTTTTCCCTAATTTCTTTCTCAGCCTGTTTATCCATTGAGTAGAGAAAGGCTGTGATTTCTTCGAGTTAATTTTATGTTCAGTCATTTTGCTGAAGTTGTTTATCAGGTTTAGGACTTCTTTGGTAGAATTTTGGGGGTCACTTAAGTATAATATCGTATCATCTGCAAATAGTGATATTTTGACTTCTTCCCTTTCAATTTGTATTCCTTTGACCTCTTTTTGTTGTCGAAGTGCTCTGAATAGGACTTCAAGTCCTATATTGAATAGGTAGGGAGAGAGTAGGCAGCCTTGTCTAGCAAAAATACTCAATAAAATTCTCAAAAACCAAATCCAGGAACACATCAAAAGATCATTCACCATGATCAAGTAGGCTTTTCCCCATGAATTACAGGGATGGCTCAATATATGGAAATCCTTCAACATAATCCACTATATAAACAAACTCAAAGGAAAAAAAAACACATGATCATCTCATTAGATCATTAGATGCTGAGAAAGCATTTGACAAAATTCAACACCCCTTCATGATAAAAGTCCTAGAAAGATCAGGAATTCAAGGCCCATACCTAAACATAGTAAAAAGCAATATAGAGCAAACCAGTAGCTAACATCAAACTAAATGGAGAGAAACTTGAAGCAATCTCACTGAAATCAGGGACTAGACAAGGCTGCCCACTCTCTCCCTACGTATTCAATACAGTGATATTTTCAAGATTTTTCATCACACTGAGAAAGGGACTTCTGGTCTCTAATGATATGTCTTGAGCAATGGAAATCAAGCTTCCATAGATTGTCTCTGGAAGATATAAGTGGTGATTGACTGGAGCGAAGAAGATCTGAAATTTTGCTTCTGAGTTTTAAGGTCTTCACTGTGGGACTTGATTACTGGACTTCACTGTGGGACTTGATTACTGGAACCCAAACATTTTAAACAATAGGTCTTTTTTCCCTTTCTCTTTCTATCCCTTCATAACTATTTTTGTACTCTGTTTCTGTAAATTTTACAATGTTACATACTTAATATATTGTATGTAAGTGGAATAATGAAACATTTGCTCTTTTTTGACTGGCTTACATAACATAGTAAAATATATGGACTTCTATATTAAAAGGCTTTTGAACTTTATATTATCAACTGTTGTAAGCTATAAGGTATAAAAGGTGACCTTGAATTGATTAATAATGATAGGTCATGAATTTGAGATGGAGTACAGGGGACATGGGAGAAAATGGAGGCAGTAGAAAGAGAGGTAGAGATTATATAAATATAGTCTCATCTAAAATTTTCAAAAGGTAAAAAATTAAATTAAAATAATAAACAAAATAAATAGTAAAAAAGTTAAAAGCCAATTTTACTATAAAAATAACCCATTAATTCTGCATTCTTAACTTATCAACAAGGAGAAGTAATGAGGTGATATGAAACACTATTAGTTTGTTTTATTAAATTATTTTATGTTATTTTCTTCCTTTTATTGAAAATGGTTTTTTTACATAATATATCCTAATTACAGTTTCCCTTCTCTCTACTCCTTACCAGATTTTCCTCTCCTTCCCTCCCATCTAGATCCCACTCTCTTAATGTCTCTCATTACAAAACATGCAGGCTTCTAAAGGATAATAATAAAATAAATAGATAAAACAAAAACCATCACATCAAAATAGGAAAAGAAAAACCAAACAAATAGAGGGAAGAACCCAAGAAAAGGCAGAAGAAACAGATCTAGGTATAGAGAACCATTCATTGGCATATTTAGGAATCCCATACAACCATTAAACTAGAAACTGTAATATATATGCCAACTACTTGGTGTAGACCCTTGAAAGCCTTGTGAATTCACGTGAGTGTTGCTTGGTTGATTTAGAGAGCCTTGTTCTGGTGTCTTCCTCTGGCTTTTACATTCTTTCTTCTTCATTTTCTGTGTCTTTCGCTGATCTCAGAGGGGGAGGGGAATTTGATAGATATCCCATTTAGGGTTGTGTTCAAATGTCTCTCTGTATGTAATGTCTGACTGTGTGTCTCTGTGCTTGTTTCTGTCTGATACAGGAAGAAGCTTTTCTGATGATGGCTGAGCAAAGTATTGATCAGTATAGTGTAATGCCATTTGGAGTAATTTTATTGCTATGGTTTTTTTTTGGATTTGGTTTTATCCTAGGTCCCTGAACTTTCTAGTCTCATACTCTTGGTCACCCAAGTATTGTCAGGTATGGGTTCCATCTCATCTAATAGGCATTAAGTCAAATCAGATATTGGTTAATTACTCCCAAAAGCTTTGTGCCACCATTGCATTAGCATATATTGCATGAAGGACACCATTTTAGATCAAAGGGTTTATACCGGGGGTAGTTTTTACATTTCTCCTTTATTAGCCTGGAGAGTACATTCCTGTGTCAAAAGATGATAGCACATGGGAGTAAAAGCTCTATGTAGGCACCATCTTGACTTCTCCATGGTCAGTGAATTGTGTTGGTGTTTTCAACAATGGGGCCTTGCCATCAGTTTGTGGAGAGCAACCTATAGTTTTGACAGGAGCTTGGATTGTTTGAGGGGAAGTTCCCATTGGACCAATTGGACTATAATTCAGATAGATGTAACCTATTCTCAGGACAGGAAGCTTTATTTGGTGCCAAGGAATATCCAGTTGTGGCTCAGTCTTTGTGGTTTGTGGTTGGTGTCCTTATTTAGATTGCTTTCATATATGAATATTCTTTTTGTAGCTTTTTTACTATATCGTATTTTCCATATAGCCCTCCCTCAACTGACCCTTCATATCAACTGCCTCTCCCATATTTCTCCCCTTATTTCACGTTCCCTGACCCTTCCTGGTTGATCCTCTCATTCCAGTCTCATTCCCCAACTATCCATCCATAACTATCTATCCTATTTCCCTTTCTTAGAGAACTCTATCTGCCCCACCTCACCTCAGTCCTTTACTATTTTAATTTTTCTATATATAGCCACCCAGTTTGACCAGCACCATTTGTTGAAGATACTGTCTGTTTTTCTGCCTCCTTTATAAAACCATGTATTTATAGGTATATGGACTTAATGTTTGGCTCTTTGATTACATTCTATTGTATGACATGTCTGTTTCTTATGCCAATACCATGTTGTTTTTTATTAATATAGTTCTTTAGTACAACTTGAAATTGGGGGAAATGATACTCCAGCAATACTTTTTATTATATAGGATTGTTTAACTATCCTGGGTTTTTGTGTTTCCACTAATGAAAAATTGTTTCTTTCTGCAGACATGTGAAGAATTGTATTTGGAATTTCGAGAAACTGCATTGAATTGGTAGATTGCTTTGGTAGGATCACCATCTTTCTATATTAATTCCATCAACTAATAAGCATGGGAGATCTTTCAGTATTCAGATATCTCCTTCAATTTTTTCTTCTGTGTATCAGTGCCTTTTTTTTATTATATGTCTTTCACTTGCTTGGATATAGTTACTCCAATGTATTTAACATTATTTGAGGCTATTGTAAAAGGCGTTGTTTCATTATTCTTTCTCTGTCTGTCTTTTGTATGAAGGAAGGCTACTGGTTTTGTGTGTGTGTGTGTGTGTGTGTGTGTGTGTGTGTGTGTGTGTGTATGTGTGTGTGTTAATTTTGTACCCAGCTATTTTTTTCTGAAAGTGTTTGTGTTTTAGGACTTTCCACGATGAATTTTTAAATTTATATATACTATCATTTATCCACAAATAAAGATTTTTTTTGACTTATTCTTTCCAATTTGTTATCCTCTGATCGCCTTCAGTTGTCTTAGCTCGGTTAAGATTTCAACTAGTATATTGAATAGGTATGGAGAGAATGAGCAACCTTGTCTTAGTCCTGATTTTAGTGGCATTATTTGAGTTTCTCTGAGTTTAAGTTGGTGTTAATTATAGACTTGCTGTAAGTTGCCTTTACGATGTTGAAATATGCCTCTTGTATTCCTAATCTCTTTGACATAACATCAAAGGGTGTTGGCTTTTGCCAAAATCCTTTTCTTCATCTAATGAGATGAACATGTGGTTTTTGTCTTTTCAGTTTGTTTATAAGGTGGATTACATTTATTGACCTATGTATGTTTAACCAACCCTGCATCTGTTGGAAGAACTCTACTTGATTATAGTGGATGATTTTTTGTATGTGTTCTTATTAGATGTGTTCAATTTCCAAGTATTTTTATTGAGTACTTTTTCATCTATGTTAATAAGGGAAGTTTGCCTGTCATTTTTGTTGGGTCTTTATGTGGCTTGAGTATCAGGGTAACTGTAGCCTTATAAAATGAATTGGAAAATATTCCTTGTGGGTTTTTTTGTGTGGAAAAATTTAAGGAGTATTGGTATTAACTATTCATTGAAAGTCTGAACATCTTGTAGAATTCTATGTTAATGTCATCTAGCCCTGGGGTTTTTTTTGGGGGGAGGAGTGAGGTTTTAATGACTGCTTCTATTTCAGTAGGCACTATTGGTCTATTTAATTTGCTTATCTGACCTTGATTTAACTTTGTTAAGTGGAATCTACAAAATGATACAATGCCTTTAGTTTTTCCAATTTGGCAAAATACAGCTTTTAAAAGTATGTCCTTAAGATTTCTGCAGTTCCTTTTTATTTGTTGTTATATACCCTTTACATATCTGATTTTGTTAATTTGTGTCTTCTCTTTCTGCCTTTTAGTTAACTTGGATAAGGATATGTGAATTGTATTGATTTTCTCAAAGAACTAACACTTTGTTTCATTGATTTTTGTATTGATTTCTTTTTGCTTGATTGTGTTTTATTTCAGCCTAGACTTTGATTATTTCATACTATCTACTCCTGTTGTATATGATTTCTTCCTTTTGTTCTAGAGATTTCAAATGTGCTCTTAAGTTGCTAGTATAAGATCTCTCTAGTTTTTTTTTTTTGGTTCTTTTTTTCGGAGCTGGGGACCGAACCCAGGGCCTTGCGCTTCCTAGGCAAGCGCTCTACCACTGAGCTAAATCCCCAACCCGATCTCTCTAGTTTTTAATGTAGGCACTTAGTGCCATGAACTTTCCTCTTAGCAACATTTTCATTGTGTCCCATGCATTTGGGTATACTATACATTAGTTTTCTTTGAGTTTTTAGTATCTTTCTTTTTTCTGTATTGGCCCATTTTTCATTCTCTAGAGAGTTGTTCGTGTTAATGAGTTTGTGCTTTCTTCTTTTCTATTATTAAATCCAGCTTTAATCTATAGTGGTTATAGAATGTAGAGTTCTCTCTCTCTCTCTCTCTCTCTCTCTCTCTCTCTCTCTCT
>NC_046172.1:72279928-72292428 GCF_011064425.1 Rattus rattus
AATCTATGTCTTTTCATTGGGGAGTTGGAGGCCATTGATGTTGAGAGATATTATGAATAGTGATTATTGCTTCTTGTTATATTCATATTTGGATATGAGGTTATCTTTGTGTGCTTTTCTTCTGTTTGTTTTGTTGCCAAGACGATTAGTTTCTTGCTTCTTCTAGGGTATAGCTTGCCTCCTTATGTTGGGCTTTACCATTTATTATCCTTTGTTGTGCTGGATTTGTGAAAAGATATTATGTAAATTTGGTTTTTGTCATGGAATATCTTGGTTTCTCCATCTATATTAATTGAGAGTTTTGCAGGACCACAGTAACCTGGGCTGACATTTGTGTTCTCTTAGGGTCTGTATGACATCTGTCCAGGATCTTCTGGCTTTCATAGTCTCTGGCAAGAAGTCTGGTGTGATTCTGATAGGTCTGCCTTTATATGTTACTTGACCTTTTTCCCTTACTGCTTTTAATATTCTTTCTTTATTTTGTGCATTTGTTGTTTTGACTATTATGTGACGGGAGGAGTTTCTTTTCTGGTCCAATCTATTTGGAGTTCTGTAGGCTTCTTGTATGCCTATGGGTATCTCTTTTTTTAGGTTAAGGAAGTTTTCTTCTATGATTTTGTTGAAGATATTTACTGGTCCTTTGAGCTGGGAGTCTTCACTCTCTTCTATACCTATTATCTTTAGGTTTGATCTTCTCATTGAGTCCTGGATTTCCTGTATGTTTTGGACCAGTAGCTTTTTACGCTTTACGTTATCTTTGACTGTTGAGTCAATGATTTCTATGGAATCTTCTGCTCCTGAGAGTCTCTCATCTATCTCTTGTATTCTGTTGGTGAAGCTTGTATCTACGGCTCCTTGTCTCTTCTTTTGGTTTTCTATATCCAGTGTTGTTTCCATGTGTTCTTTCTTGATTGCTTCTATTTCCATTTTTAATTCCTTCAACTGTTTGATTGTGTTTTACAGGAATTCTTTCAGGGATTTTTGTGATTCCTCTCTGTAGGCTTCTACTTGTTTATTTATGTTTTCCTGTGTTTCTCTAATGGAGTTCTTCATGTCTTTCTTGAAGTCCTCCAGCATCAAGATCAAATATGATTTTGAAACTCGATCTTGCTTTTCTGGTGTGTTTGGATATTCCGTGTTTGCTTTGATGGGAGAATTGGGCTCTGATGATGCCATGTAGTCTTGGTTTCTGTTGCTTGGGATCCTGCGCATGCCTCTCGCCATCAGGTTTTCTCTGGTGTTACCTTGTTCTGCTATTTCTGACAGTGGCCAGTCTGTCCTATAGACCTATGTGTCAGGAGTGCTGTAGACCTGTTTTCCTGTTTTCTTTCAGCCAGTTATGGGAACAGAGTGCTCTGCTTTTGGGCGTGTAGTTTTTCCTATCTACAGGTCTTCAGCTGTTCCTGTGGGCCTGTGTCTTGAGTTCACCAGGCAGGTCGCTTGGAGCAGGAAGCTTTGTCTTACCTGTGGTCCCGAGGCTCAAGTTTGCTTGTGGGGTGTTGCTTATGAGCTCTCCACGGGGGCAGCAACCAGGAAGATCTGTGCCACCCTTTCCGGGAGCTTCCATGCACCAGGGTTCCAGATGGTGTTTGGTGTTTTGCTCTGGAATCAGTAATGTGGGCAGAGTGTAGTCTCTTCTGGTTTCCCAGGCGTGTCTGCCTCTTTGAAGGTTTAGCTCTCCCTCCCACAGGATTTGGGTGCAGAGAACTGTTTACCTGGTCGGTCCCTTCCGGTTCCGGCTGTGTCTCAGATGTAGGGGACGTGCTGCTCCTGTACCCTTATCTCCAGGAGCCCAGAGGCTGTATACAGTTTCCTCTTGGGCCAGGGATGTGGGCAGGGGTGGGCAGTGTTGGTGGTCTCTTCTGCTCTGCAGTCTCAGGAGTGCCCATCTGTCCGGGTGGTGAGCTCTCTCTCCCACAGGGTTTGGGAGCAGTGAGCTGCTGTGGGCAGGGATCCGAGGGTTTGGGAATCCCGCTAAAAACCGGAAGTGTCCGGTCCTAGAGGAATTTTGCCTCTGTGTGTCCTGAGTTCACCAGGCAGGTCACTTGGAGCAGGAAGGTTTGTCTTACCTGCGGTCCCGAGGCTCAAGTTTGCTCATGGGGTGTTGCTTATGAGCTCTCCGTGGGGGCAGCAACCAGGAAATGAGAATTTCTTTTTAATTCCACACATATTCTCAGTTCCTCACATTGTTAAGTAAACAGATACTAGTAAAAGCAGAGGATATCTGAGCTGGACCTCTTCCTTATAATTAAGAACTTATAGAACCAGCGATTCGAACTGCTGTATTGTACTGTTTTAGAGGTATGTCTTATCTATCTGTATGGTCCTTATAGGAGAAGCATGGTATCAAAACTACTCAGAGGATGTTAGTTCATAACTGTTACTAGGAGTGCAAACTATATTTGTTTTACCATGGCAGGAGCTCTATGATAAACCACAAAGCATAACTTTGTCGTCTTCTTTTTGTTGTTGTTGGTGGTGGTGATGATTTTTTTAATACAAGTTGAATCCAGATGGGCCTGTCAATCACTTGGACAGGAAAATATCACTAATGAGATCTGTCTGTTTGTGGTGCTTAAGAACCAGAATAAATTCTTCTTAAAATGTAAATCAGGACAGTGATCTCTTTCCTGGAGAAGGTGAGATAAACAATGTTCTTTGAAAATTCTCTCCTTAAAGTATGCTTTAAACAATGTTTCATTTTTGCCCATTTTCTACTCTGTGCCCATCTGTAGGAAATGCTACCTGCTTTGAACAGTATGCTCTGTGTTTCTTCTTTTATTAACGGAATGCACAAAATACAATCTTTTAATTGTTTTTGTTTTCTTATTACACTATTCATTTTCTTCCAATATTAGTTGGATTGGATTTCTTCATTAAAATATCTGTTGTATACATATTTTACTTATTAATATTCAAAGTTTTATTACATAGCAAAGTTTCTTTAACTTTTAATTAATTCATTAATTTGAAATGAATTTTCTAACATTTTACCATTTTGTTACGTCTTATGCTTTGGGTGTTTGAATTTTATGGTTTTCTTGCTCTACTAGAGTGTCTAATGCATGTGGTGATTGAAATGGGAAATGTACCCCAACAGACTCTAGTATTTGAATAACTGGTTCCAAGTTGATATTGTTGTTTGGGAAGATTAAGGTGGTAATATATTGCTGCAGGAAGTACATCACTGAGGATGAGCTTTACAGTCACAAAGGTTTACACCATTTCCAGTTTTCTCTCTCTCCTTTGTGCTTGCATTTGAAGATGTGAATTTACCCCTCTGTGTTCCTGTAGCCATGCTTACCACTTGCTACCAAGCTTAACTGCCTTGACAGACTTTTATTCCTCTGAAATCATGAACTCAAACTCTCTCTTCTATTAAATTGTCATAGTATCTTATCACAAAAGAATAGTAATGGGTACAGTGCACATATGTATCTGAATTATTCAATACCAAATCACAAGTATTGGAATCTAAAGAGAATCCTTAAAGACAAGTCAAAAATTACAAGAACTATAAATAATTTCTTTTGAAACAACTCTAAAATTTAGATTATACATGTTGTAAAATATAACAATATGCCATCCTAAAATATCGTTGTTATCTATGAGCATCTACTTGCTTAGGGCCATGGTCAATGAAGAGATGAAAGGAACCTTTTTTCCCCCTCGGTTGTTGGTGTTATCTAGCTCAAAATTGTACTTTTCTTTTTCTATTTCTTTTTATATTGAATATTTTTAAATTTACATTTCAAATGTTATCCCCTTTCCTGGTTTCCCATCCATAAACATCCTATCCCATCTCCAGTCCCCTTCTTCTATGAGGGTGTTCCTGTACTCAACTACCCAGCCCTTCTTGCTTCCCTGCCTTGACATTCCTAGACCTACACTGGGGGATCTAGCCTTGGCAGGACCAAGGATTTCTTCTCCCATTGATGTCCAACAAGGCCATCTGCTACCTATGCACCTGGAACCTTGAGTGTCTAGATGACTCCAGTTTTAAGTCAACTTTCTGTTACCAATGTTACAAATTTTTAACAATACCCAATAACTTAAAAGTCAAAAAGTCAATAAACTATAACCAAGACATATAGAGCGTATTATACATTTAAATCTAATTAGTAACAAAAAATGAAATGACTACACATATCTTTAATATTTAGATCAAACACTATTTTTACCTTTTCTAACTGTAATTTTAAGAGAAGTACCTTGTCACCTGTTGAATCCAATAATCACAGTCAAACATTTTTGTAAGAGAAATAGCCATCAGTTCCATTACTATAGAAGCTATGAAGCTCCTGGCACCTTTAGGATTGGCTAGTGTGAAACATTTAGCCATCCCCCTGGGGAGCTTCGACAATGGACCTAGGCTCCTAGCTACAGATGCAGGGCTCCAAAAGCCAATTGAAACTGCTTTTTATTTATTTGTTCCTTTCTTGAAAGGAGTTAAAACTACATCAAGGGGTGAATCAACCAGCATTCAAAGTTTTCTTTTTTTTTACATTATTTTATTAATTATTTTATTTATTTGCATTACAAATGTTGTCCCCTTTCCAGGTCTCCCTTCTGACAGCTCCCTATACCATTCCCCCTCCCCCTGACCTTTAAGAGGGTACTCTTCTACCCACCCATCCCACTCCTGCCTTACCTCTCTATCATTCTCCTACGCTGGGATATTAACTCTCCACAGGACCAAGTGCCTCCCTTTCCATTGATGCCAGATAAGTTTTAACCATTTTTTTTCCTTTTAAACATGAAACACAAAACATTCAAGCAACGAGAAGCAAAACCCAGACATAAATTGGCATACATGGACAGCTTGGTGCACCAAAGACAAACAATAGACATACAGGGAAAAAGCTAGATGGTGTCCCACCAAAGGGACCCAGATATCCTACCTAAAGGACCCAGAACCAGAAATAAGTACTTCTCCAGCAAGGGGGCAGGACCGTCTCCTGCCTTCCTTCTGTCCCTTGGAGAGCTCTTAAAAAGCTTAAGCTCATTTTCCTTCTCTAGCCTAAGCATCTGTGGAGAGTCCTGGAGGACTGTTTTTCTCAACCCCATTCTCTCTCTTGTCTAGGGTGTAAACTGTCCTCTAGTCAGGATCCAAAGACTAAAAGCATCTATGAGAATTAACTTTGATTCTCTAGATTTTAGTATAACTCTAAAAGAACACATGCACGAAAACATTTTATCATTATTACCTTGTCCCTTTTTACAAGGTTTACTCACCACTACCCCAAATCTTTATTTTTCTTTGCACATGCTTTCAATTCCTGCGGTCCTTCTGAATTCTGCTTACTAGGGCCTTTCCTGGCCCATTTTCTCCCAATTTCTGAATCTCCCTTTCCAATGTTATCTCCTCATCTGCATCAGACTCATACGAAGTTGAATCAGAGTCACTGCTGTCCCTACAACTGACTATTTAGCATGTTCATCCTGTGCAGTTCCAAATGTCCTTTCAACTTCCATCATCTGTTCTTTGACCCTCACATCTTCACTAAGTAAAGCATCCTTCACTAACCTCCATAAGGAAAAGGTAGCAATTGGAATGCTCTCTGAACCCCATCTTGGAGGGCCTTCTGTAAATCACATTTGACCTGTTTCCAATCTGGAATATTCAAACCACCATTAGCTATAAACCAAGGACTGACTTGTTCTATAGTTTTAACAAAATCTTTGGCTGTATTTACCTTAATACCAGTACCTTGTTGTTTGAATAAATGTACAAGCTGATCTATGACCAATAATGAAGAACTTGTAGTTCCCATGGCTAAGACAAAACCTTTGTAGCGCTACTTCCTGTTTTGCCATATAGTTGCTGCTGTTCCCAATACATTCCCCTTCCTTGCTGGTCGGCCTCTTGGAATGATCCCGTCAGGTTGTTCTCTCTTTCCCTCGGTGGAACCTCCAAATGATGCCGCCTGCACTTCCAGTGTGTGAATATCAGGCATAGGTCTGCAGGATTGAAAGAAAAAAAGTACATGGGTCACCCATTTTCAAAGAGTGCTACCAAGGCTTTACTGAGATCTCTTTATATACCTGAGGCAAAAGCCGTGGAAAAACAACAAGGCAGGTAAAAATCCCCAACCAGGAAGACAGGAAAAGTCTGTGTGGTGGAAAGTTCCAGGCCCAATCAGGGGAATAAACAACTTCTTAACAACAACAAGCTGGAAGGCTCGGTGTGGAGGAAAGGTGCCATGGAAAGTTCCAGCCCCAAATCAGGGGCCAAGAGCAGCTGTCAAGGGTGTAAACAACTTCTTGCTATAGCAGGGCTAAAAGGCTCAGGGAGGGGGAAGGGAAACACCCCAAGGTAGGGTCCAACATTGAGTCTGTCCACTTGTAATCTTTGGATGGTGGTTTACTCCCTGGGAGCTCTGGATGATTGGTATTGTTGTTCTTATGGGGTTTCAACCCCTTTCAGCACATTCAATCCTTTCTCTAACTCCTCTAATGGGGACACCAGTCTCAGTTCAATGGATGGCAGCTAGCATCCACCTCAGTATTTGTCATGATCTGGCAAAGCCTCTTAGGAGACAGCTATATCTGGCTCCTATCATCATGTACTCCTTGGCATCAGCAATACTGTCTGTGTTTGGGGGCTGTATGTATATGGGCTGGATCCTCATGTGGGGTAGTTTCTGATGGCCATTCCTTCAGTCTCTGCTCCAAACTTTGTCTCAATATCTCCTCCTATGAATATTTGTGTTCCCCCTTCTAAGAAGGACTGATGCATCCATACTTTGGTCATCATTCTTCTTGACCTTCATGTGGTCTATGGATTATATCTTGGGTAATCAAGCTTTGACCAAATATCGACTTATTAGTAAAGTGCATATCATGTGTGTAAGTGTGTGTGTATGTGTGTGTGTGTGTGTGTGTGTGTGTGAGAGAGAGAGAGAGAGAGAGAGATGGGTTACTTCACTCAGAATTATATTTTCTAGTTCTATCCATTTGCCTATGAGTTTCATGAACTCATTGATTTTAATAGCTGAGTAGTACTCCATTGTATAAATTGAGTATCCATTCCTCTGTTGAGGGATATCTGGGTTTTTCCAGCTTCTGGATATTATAAATAAGGCTGCTATGAACAGAGTGAAGCATGTGTCCTTGTTATATGTTGGAGCATCTTTTGGATGTATGCCCAGAATTGGTTTAGCTGGGTCCTCAGATAGTAATATGTCCAATTTTCTGAGGAGCATCAAGACAGATTTTTCAGAGTGGTTGTAACAGTTTGCAATCCCACCAAAAATGGAGGAGAGCTCCTCTTTCTCCACATATTTGCCAGCATCTCTTGACACATAAGTTTTTGATCTTAACTATTCTGACTGGTTTTAGGTAGAATCTCAGGGTTTTTTTGTTTTTTGTTTTTTTTTTTTTTATTTGCATTTCCCTCATTACTAAGGATGTTGAACATTTCTTTAGGTGCTTCTCAGCCATGCAAAATTTCTCAGTTGGGAATTCTTTGTTTAGATCTGTACCCCAATTATTAATAGGGTTATTTGATTTTCTGGAGTCTAACATCTTGAGTCCATTCTATGTATTGGATATTAGCCCTCTATCAGATGTAGGATAAGTAAAGAACTTTTCTCAATCTGTTGGTTGCCATTTTGTCCTAATGACAGTGTCCTTTGCCTTACACAACTTTGCAATTTTATGAAGTCCCATTTGTGAATTATTGATCTTAGAGCATAAACCAATTTGGTTCTGTTCCGGAAAATTTCCTCAGGGCCCATGTGTTTGAGGCTTTTCCCCACTATTTCTTCTTTTAGTTTGAAGGTATCTGGTTTTATGTGGAGGTCCCTGATCTACTTGGAATTGAGCTTTCTACAGAGCAATAAGAATGGATCAATTTGCATTGTTCTACATGCTTATCTCCAGCTGAACAAGCAACAATTGTTGAAAATTCTATCATTTTTTTCCCACTGGATGGTTTTAGCACCTTTGTCAAAGATCAAATGACCATAGGTGTGTCTGCATATCCAATTTTATTGTATTGCTCTATCTGCCTGTCTCTGTTGTACAAATATCATGTAGTTTTTGTCATAACTGCTCTGTAGTATAGCTTAATGTCAGGAATGATGATTCCCCAAGACGATTTTTATGGTTGAGAATAGTTTTCGATTTTCTGGCGTTTTTGTTATGTCTTATGAATTTGTAAATTGCTCTTTCTAATTCTAGGAAGAATTGAATTGGTATTTCATGGGGATTGCAATAAATCTGTAGATTGCTGTTGGTAAAATGGCCATTTTTACCATATTAATCCTGCCAATCCATGAGCATGTGAGACATTTTTATCTTCTGAGATCTTCAATTTCTTTCTTCAGAGATTGAAGATCTTGCCATACAGATCTTTTACTTCCTTGGTTAGAGTCATGCTGAGGTATTTTATATTATTTGGGACTATTGTGTAGATGTCATTTCCCTAATTTCTTTCTCAGCCTGTTTATCCTTTTAATAGAAGGCTACTGATTTGTTTGTGTTAATTATATATTCACACACATTGCTGATGTTGTTTAACAGCTATACGTGTTCTCTCGCAGAATTTTATGAGTCACTTAACTATATTGTGCTGTCATCTGCAAATAGTGATATATTGACATCTTCCATTCCAATTCGTATCCCTTTGACATCCTTCTGTTTTCTGATTGCTCTAGCTAGGACATTGAGTGGTATATTGAATAGGTATCAAGAGAGTGGGCAGCATTATCTAGTCCCTGGTTTTAGTGGGATTGCTTCAAGTTTCTCTCCATTTAGTTTGATGCTTGATACTGGTTTGTTCTTTATTGGTTTTAGTATATTTAGGTATGGGTCTTGAAATCCTAATCTTTCCAAGACCTTTATCATTCACGTTTGATGAATTTTGTCAAATACTTTCTCACCATTGAATGAGATGATCATGCGTTATTTTTCTTTGAGTTTTTTATATAGTAGATTACATTTATGGATTTCCATATGTTGATACATGCCTACTCCCCTGAGATGAAGCTTACTTGATCATGAAGAATGATTGTTTTGATTTGTTCTTTGATTTGATTTGAGAGAATATTATTGAGAATTTTTGCATCTTTATTAATAAGGGAAATTTGTGTGAAGTTCTCTTTCTTTGTTGGGCCTTTGTGTAGTTTACGTATAAGTGTAATTGTGGCTTCATAGAACAAATTAGGTAGTGTTACTTCTGTTTCTATTTTGGGGAATAGTTTGGACAGTATTGGTATTAGGTCTTCTATGAAGGTCTGATACAATTGTGCAGTAAATCCATCTGGTCCTGGGCTATTTTTGGTTGGGAGACAGACTTTTTCTATTTTTTAGGTGTTATGCAACTGTTTAGATGGTTTATCTGATCCTGATCAGCAATGATACCTAGTAACTGTCTAGAAAATTGTCCATTTCATACTGATTATCAAGTTGTTTTGAGCATAGCCTTTGTAGTAGGATCTGATGATTTTTTTGAATATCCTCAGATTCTGTTGTTGGGTCTCCCTTTTCATTTCTGATTCTGTTAATTTGGATACTCTTTCTGTGCCCCATGGTTATTCTGGCTAAGGGTTTATTTATCTTGTTGATTATCTCAAAGAACCAGCTCTTTTTTGTTGTTGTTGATTCTTTCTATAGTTCCTTTTTTTCTACTTGCTTGATTTCAGCTCTGATTTTGACTATGTGCTGCCTTCTACTCCTCTTGAGTGTATTTGCTTCTTTTTGTGCTAGAGTCTTTATGTATAATCTCAAGCTGCTAGAGTATGCTCTATCCAGTTCCTTTTTGGAGTCACTCAGAGCTATGAGTGTCCCCTTAGCACTGCTTTCATTGTGTCCCATAAGTTTGGTTATGTTGTGCTTTCATTTCAATTAAATTTTTAAAAAGTCTTTAATTTCTTTCTTTATTTCTTCCTTTACAAAGTTATCATTGAGTAGAACATTGTTCAGCTTCCATGGTTTTATATGCTTATTGTAGTATTTGCTGTTAGGGAAGACCAGCTCTAGTTCATGGTGATCTGATGTGATGCATGGGATTATTTCCATCTTCTCGTATATGTTGGGGTCTGTTTTCTGACAGATTATATGGTCAGTTTTGGATAAGGTACCTTGAGGTGCTTTCTGAAGAGGTATATTCTTTTGTTTTAAGATGAAATGTTCTATAGATATCTGTTAAATTCATTTGATTTGTTAGTTTCTTTGTGTCTCTGTTTAGTTTCTGTTTCCATGTTCTGTCCATTGATGAGAGAGAGGGTGGTGTTAAAGTCTGCCACTATTACTGTGTGTGGTGCAATGTTTACTTTCAGTTTTATTAAGGTTTCTTTTATGAATGTAGGTGCCTTTGTATTTGGAGCTTACATATTTAGGATTGAGAGTTCAACTTGGTGGATTTTTCCTTTGATGAATACGAATCGTCCATCCTTACCTTTTTTGATAACTTTTGGTTGAAAGTCAATTTTATTTAATATTAGAATGACTACTCCAGCTTGTTTCTTGGGACCATTTGCTTGGAAAATTGTTTTCCAGGCTTTTACTCTGAGATAGTGTCTATCTTTGTCACTGAGCTGTGTTTCCTCTATGAAGCAATATGCTGGGAGTTGTATCCAGTCTTATAGTCTATGTTTTTTATTGGGAAGTTGAGTCCATTAATGTTGAGAGATATTAGGGAGTAATGATTGTTCTTTTCTGTTATTTTTGTTGTTAGAAGTAGAATTTGATTTGTGTGGCAATCTTCTTTCAGGTTAGTTGAAGTTAGATTACTTTATTGTTTCTTCTAGGTTGTAGTTCCTTCGTTTTGTTGGACTTTTCCATCTATTATTCATTGTAGAGCTGGATTTTTGAAAAGATATTGTGTAAATTTGGTTTTGTAATGGAATACCTTGGTTTCTCCATCTAAGTTACTTGAGAGTTTTGCTGGATATAGTAACCTGGGCTGTCATGTGTGTTCTTTTAGTGTCTTTATGACCTTTGCAAAGGATCATTTTATTTTCATTGTTTCTGGTGAGAGGTCTCGTGTAATTCTGATAGGTCTGTCTTTACATGTTTCTTGACTTTTTCCTTACTGCTTTTTAATACTCTTTCCTTATTTTATACATTTGGTGTTTTGACTATTATGAGGCTAGAGGAATTTCTTTTCTGATCCTGTATGTTTGGAGTTCTTTAGACTTCTCATATGTTTATGGGCATCTCTTTCTTTAGCTTAAGGAAGTTTTCTTCTATAATGTTAATGAAGATATTTACTGGCCCTTTAAGTTGGGAATCTTTGCTCTCTTCTATACCTATTATCCTTAGGTTTGATCTTCTCATTGTACACTGAATTTACTGGATGTTTTGGGTTAGAAGCTTTTTGTGTTTTGCATTTTCTTTGATGTCAATGTTTTCTATGGTATCTTCTGCTCCTGAAGTTCTCTCTTCTACGTCTTGTATTCTCTTTGTAGTGCTTGCATCTATGACTCCTTATCTCCTTCCTAGGTTTTCTACCTCTAGGGTTGTTTCCCTTTGTGATCTTTTAATTGTTTCTACTTTGATTTTTAAATCCTGGGTGGTTTTGTTCAATTACTTTACCTGATCATTTGTGTTTCACTGTAATTCTTTAAGGAATTTTTGTGTTTCCTCTTTAACGGCTTCTACTTGTTTACCTGTGCTGTCTTGTATTTCTTTAAGGAAATTATTTATGTTCTTCTTAAAGTCCTCCAAGATCATTGTGAGTTGTGATTTTAAATCAAAATCTTGCTTTGCCAGCGCATTGGGGCATCTAGGGTTTGCTGTGTTGGGGGAACTACGTTCTTATGATGCCAAGTGGCCTTGGTTTCTGTTGCTTAGGTTCTTGTCCTTGCCTCTAGGCATCTGCTTATCTTTGGTGTTAGCTGGTCTTGTTGTCTCTGACAGTGACTTGCCCCTCCCTTAAGCCTGTGTGTCAGCATTCCTGGAGACCAGCTTTCTTCCAGGGGGATTTTTATACAGAGTGCTGTGTCACAGGGTCAGCTCCGGGTACATGCAGAAGCCAGGAGGATCCTCTCACAGACTGCTCCTCTGTTCTTGTGTCCAGAGGGCTCCAGGTGGGTTCCTCTTGGGCAAGGAATGTGAACAGAAGTGGTGGTCTCACCTGTGCTCTCAGGATTGTCAGCACTTCTGAGGACCCAGCTCTTTCTTCAAGAGACCTGGGTACAGAGAATTGTGGCACAGGGTCAGCTCTGACCACAGGAGGAAACCAGAGGTTTCTAGTCCCAGACTGCTCCTGGGTCCCTGTGTCCTGAGGGCTCCGGGCAAGTCCCTCAGAGCAGAATTGGTGGTCCTACCTGTGCTCTCAGGTGTGTCAGCACTCCTGGAGGCAAGATTTCTCACAAAAGGACCCATTTTTACAAGATACCTATGCCATCGACTGCATCAAAGGCAGTGACTGACAATGGAGACAGACAGGTTTACAAGGGCATCACATCTCTTTGTTAACATGTTCAAGCTTGACACATAGAACATGCTTTAAATGATGAACAGGCACTTTTCATAAGTAACATGTGTCTTCA
>NC_046172.1:72297428-72326542 GCF_011064425.1 Rattus rattus
TTTTAGTTAGCTTTGTGGGTTTCCATACAGCTTTGTAAAAACTTCATACACTGATTTTCAAATTGGTTAAACTAATTTACACCCCTATCAACTGAAAAAAATAATTCTCCTTTTCTCGCATCTTTACCAGCATTTGGTTTCATTGAATTTCTTGATGTTAGCCTTTCTGACTGACGTGAGGTACAATCTCAAATGTAGTTTTATTTTGCAACATTCTAATAGTTAAGCATGATGAACATTGAACACTTTTTGAAATAATATTTCTTACTTGAAATTTTTCTTTTTATTTTTTGAACAGTCATGTTTAGTTTGTTATTTTGTTTGTTTGTTTACATCCCAAATGCTGTCTGGTCCTCCATCTCAGAGTTCCTCCCCCAAGTCACATATCCTTTGCTTCTGAGGAGTCACTCCCCACGCCTCCATTTTCTTGTCATTTTGTGGCATCAGTTATTTACAGAATTAGACTTATCCTCTCCCATTGAGGCCAGACATGGCAGCCTTCTGCTATATTTGTGCCCTGAGCTTTGGATTAGCCCATGTATGCTCTTTGGTTCATGGCTGTCTCTGATATCTTGCAAGGGTCCAGGTTGGTTGATACCGTTGGTCTTGTGTGGGACTGCCAGTCTCCTTGAGGGCCTTTAATCCTTCATTTATCTCGTCTATAGGGGTCCTGACTACTGTCAAATGTTTGTAGGTATTTGCACCTGTCTCAGTGAGCTGTTTAGTAGAGCCTCTCAGAGGACCACTATGCTAGGCTCCTGTCTGCAAGCACAACATAACATCATTAATAGTATGACAGATTGGTATCTACCCATGGGATGTGTCACAAAATGAGCTGGTCACTGGTCGACCTTTCCTTCAGTCTCTGTTCCATCTTTGTCCCTGCATTTCTTTTAGGCAGGGCCAATTTGGGGTCAAATATTTTTTAGGAGAGTTGGTGTCCCCATTCCTCAGCCAGTGTCATATCTGGCTACTGGAGGTGGTCTCTTTGGGTTCCATATGCCCTGTGCTTTGCCTTTAGGCTACAGTCACCTACATTGGCTCCTTCAACTTAGGACTCTGGGACTTCCTAGAGAACACACACACATACCCACCCCTTACAGCTGCATATGTACATTAATTTTCCTGACCTCTGGAACTCTTTCCTATCCCTCTACATGCCTGATTTGGCTCTTATATTCCCCTCACCCTAACCTCTCCCACTCAAGCTCCACCATCTCTCTGCCTCCAGTAATTATTTCACTTGTCTTTCTAAGTGAGATTCAAGCACCTTCCCTTGGGCCTTCCTTCTGTGTGGTGTTTCATGGGTATTCTGAATTTTTGGCTAATATCTACCTATCAGAGAATACATATCATACATGTACTTTTGGGTCTCAGTTACCTCACTCTAGTTCCATATATTTACTTTTAAAATTCATGACTTTCTCTTTTTGATCGATAAATAGTATTCCATTATGCAAATGAATTACCTTTCCTGTATCCGTTCTTCAGATGAGGGATCTAGTTTGCTTCTCATTTCTGGAGCACATTTTCTGGGGGGTTGGAGGAACATCTGGATATGCCCAGGAGTGGTATAGCTTGATCTTCAGCTAGTACCATTTCCAATTTTCTGAGAAACTCCAGATTGATTTCCTGAGTCATTTGACTATTTTGAAGTCCCACCAGCAATGGAGGAATGTTACTCCACATCCTTGCCAGCATGTGCTGTCTCTTGAGTTTTGGATCTTAGCCATTCTGATTGATAAGGTAGAACCCCAGTGTTGTTTTGATTTGCCTTTCCCTAAAGATTAAAGATGTTAAACCTTTCTTTACATGATTCTAGACCATTCAAGATTCCTCTGTTGAGAATTATCTCTTTAGTTCTGTACTCTGTTTTCTTTTTAAGTTGTGTTATTTAGCTTTTGTTTGTTTGGTTTGGTTTAGTATGGTTTTTGGTTTTTGGAGTCTAACTTCATGAGTTATTTATATATTTTCCATATTAGCATTCTTTTGGGTGAAGGGTTAGTGAAGATCTCTTCCCAATCTGTAGGCTTCCATTTTGTTCTATTGAAGTGCCATAGCTGTTGGAGTTGTAATCAAGACATTTTCACCGGTGCCAATGCATTCAATGATCTTTCCCACTTTTTCTTCTATTAGATTCAGTGAGTCTGGTTTTATGTTGATGTCTTGATCCATTTGGATTTGTTTTGTGTCAGGTGATAAAAATGGATCTATTTGCTTTCTTCTACATGCAGATATCCAATTAGTCCAGAGCCATTTATTGAAAATTTCTCCATTGTATGGTTTCAGCTTCTTCATCAAACATCAAGTGTCCATAGATGTGTAAGGTTATTTCTGTGTCTTTGATTCAATTACATTGATCACCTGTCTGTTTCTATACCAATACCATGCAGTTTCTTTTTTACTGTTGTATTGCTTTAAGTCAGGGATTGTGATAACTGAGTTTTCTTATTGTTCAGTATCATTTTGACTGTCCTGGGTTTTTGTTTTTCTATAGGAAGTTGAGAACTGTTCTTTCAATATCTGTGGAGAATTATGTTGGAATTTTGTTGGGATTATGTTGAATCTATTGATTTTTTTTTCAGTAAGATGGCCATTTTCACTGTCAATTCTACTGATCCATGAGCAAGGGTTCTTTCCGTCTTCTGATATCTTCCTTACTTTCTTTCTTTTGGTACTTTAAGGTCATATCATACTGGTAATGCTTGGTTAGAGTTACACCAAGGTATTTTATGTTTTTTGTGGCTATTGTGATGGGTACTGTTTCTCTAACTTCTGTCTCAGCTTGTTTATCACTTGACTAAAGAAAGACTACTGATTTCTTTTTTTTTTTTTTTTTTTTTGGAGCTGGGGACCGAACCCAGGGCCTTGCGCTTTTTTGGCAAGCGCTCTACCACTGAGCTAAATCCCCAACCCCAAGACTACTGAATTTTTTGAGTTAATTTTGTATCCTACCACTTTTCTGAAGGTACTTGTCTGCTGTAGGAGTTCTCTGGTAGAATTTTTGGTGTCACTTAGATGTACTACCCTATTATCTGCAAGTAGTGATACCTTGACCTTCTTCTTTTCCAATTTGTATTCCCTTGATCTCCTTAAGTTTTCTTATTGATCTAGCCAGAAATTCAAGTACTAGGTTAAAGAGATATGGGGAGAGTGCCACCTTGTCTTGTCCTAGATTGTAGGGGAAATGCTTTTAAGTTTCTCTCCATTTTATGTCATGATAGCTATGGGCTTGCTGTATATTCCCTTTACTGTGTTTGGTTATACCCCTTGTATCTCTGCTCTCTCCATGACTTTTATCATGAAGGAGAGGTGGATTTTGTCAACCATTTTCAGCATCTACTGAGAGGTATTCTATTGCTTTCTCTTTGTTTATGTGGTAGAATATACTGATGGATTATCTGACATTGAACCACTACCACATCATTTTAATGAATCATACTTGATCATAGTAAATGCTCTCTTTGATGTGTTCTTTGATTCTGTTTGCAAGCATTTTATTAAGTATTTTTGCATCAATGGTTGTAAAGGAAATTGTTCTGAAATTATCATTTTTGTTGAGTCTTTGTGTGGTTTAGGTGTCTACATGACTGTTGCCTCATAAAAAGTACAGCAGAGTTCATTTTATTTCTGTTTTCTGGAGTGGATTGAGGAGTATTAGCATTAGTTTGTCTTTGAAATCCTGGTAGGATTCTGCATTAAAATCATGTGGCCCAGGGCTTTTTGGTTTGAAGATTTTTAATGACTGCTTCTATTTCCTTAGGGGTAATAGGACTATTCAGATGGTATTCATGAACTTGACTTAGGTTTGATTATTAGTATCTGTCTAGAAAAGTCATCCATATTATTTAGGTTATCTTTGTGGAGAACAGGCTTTTGAAGGACTCCTGAAGTACAGGATTTAATAACTCTTTGAATTTCTTCAATATCTTTTGTTATGTCTCCTTTTTCATATCTGATTTTGTTAATTAGTATACTATACTGTCTCTCTGTATTTTACATAGTTTGTCAAAGTATTTTTCTACCTTGTTGATTTTCTCAAAGAACCAGCTCTTGGTTTCATTGATTCTTTGTGTTGGTCTCTTTCTTTTTAATTGGTTGATTTCAGCACTGAGTTTGATTATTTCCTGTCTTCTACTCCTCCTAGGTATGTTTCCTTCTTTTTTTTCTAGAACCTTCAGATGTACTTTAAAATAGTTAGTATGAGAATGCCCCAATTTCTTCATGGGGATACTTAATGCCATGAATTTTCCTCCTAGCACGGTTTTTATTATATGCCCTAAGTTTGGGTATGTAGTGCCCTCATTTTCATTGAATTCCAAAAAGTCTTTAATTTCGTTCTTTATTTTGTCCCTGATCCATTCATAATTGAGTAGAGTGATGATCGGTTTCCATTAATATGTAGGCTTTCTGTTGTTCCTGTTGTTGAAGTCCAGTTTTAATCCATGTTGATCTAATAAAATGCATAGGATTATTTCATTTTTTTGTGCCCATTATATGGTTAATTTTGGAGAAGGTTTTGTGAGGTGCTGGGAAGAAGGTGTATTCTTTTGTGTTTGGGTGAATGTTCTATAGATATCTGTTAAGTTCATTGTAATAAACTATGTTTCATTATTTACTTGTTTAGCTTCTGTTTCAATGATCTTGAGAGAGGGGTGTTGAAATATCCCACTGTTAATGTGTGGGGTTTGATGTGTAATTTAATCTTTAATGATGTTTCCTTTACAAATGTGGGTTCCTTTGATTTGGAACATAGATGCTCAGAATTGAGATGACTTCTTGGTATATTTTTCCTTTGATGAGTATGAAGTGTCTTTCTCTGTCTCTTTTGATTAATTTCAGTTGAAATTTTATTTTATTAGATATTAGAATAACTACTTCAGCTTGCTTCTTGGTGTCATTTGCTTGGAAAACCTTTTTATAACCCTTTATACTGAAATAATGCTTATCTTTATTGCTGAGATATATTTCTTGTATACAGAAGAATGATGGGTACTGTTTATGAATCCATTCTGTTAACCTGTGGCTTTTTACTAGGGAATTAAAAACATTGATGTAAAGAGATATTAATGACCAATTATTGTTAATTCCTGTTATCTTGATGTTAGTAATGTGTGTGTGTGTGTGTGTTTGTGTGTATGTGTGTACATGTGTATGTTTGTCTTCTATTGATTTTAATGGTGCAAATTCATATATATGTATATGTATATGTATATATATGTGTATGTATATACATAAATACATACATACATATACATATATATTGATTGGGTTGGAGTTTTTCTTCTTGTATCATCTGTATGTCTGGTTTAGTGGAAAGGTACTATTTGAACTTGATTTTGTTATGGAATATCTTGGTTTCTCCATCAATTGTAGTTGAAAGTTTTGCTGGGTAAAGTATTATGGGCTGACATCTGTGGTCCCTAAGGGTCTAAAAGACCTCTGCCCAGGCTTTTATTGATTTTAGAATTTAACATGAGAAATTGGGTATAATTCTGTTATGTCTGACTTTATAAGTTACATGGCTGTCTTAGAGTTTTACTGTTGTGAACAGACACCATAATCAGGGCAACTATTATAAGGACACCATTTAATTGGTGTTTAGAGGTTCAAAGATTCCACCCATTATCATCAAGACAAGAATATGGCAACATCAACACAAGCATGGTGCACGTGGAGCTGAAAGTTCTACATCCTTATTGGAAGGCCTCTAGCAGAATATTGACTTCTGAGCACCTAGAATGAGGGTCTTAAAGACAAAACCCAAAATGACACACTTACTCCAACAAGGCCATAACTCCTAATAGTACCACTGACTAGGGCAAGCATATTCAAACTGTAACATTTCACTCTCTGGCCCTGATAGGCTTTTTCAAACAAATGAGTCTATGGTAATCATACTTATTCATAGCATACTAAAAATTACATTTTGTTCAACTTCCGAAGTCACCATAGTCTATTGCAGTCTCAACAAAGTGAAAAGTACAAAATTCAATGGTTCTTCTGAGATTAATCTAATCTTTTAACTAATTCCCAAGCAAGACAGGAAGCCAGCTAGACACACTCCAAACTCTGCATCTCCATGTCTGATGTCAAAGTGAACTTCAGATATCCAACTCCATTTTCATCTTTGTTGAGTACAACAAACTTATTTCTCCAGGGCTGTTTCTTTTCCCTGGTAGAAGCTTTCCTCAGCAGATATCCCATAGTTTAGACATCTCAAAAAACTTGGGGTCATCAAAGCAGCTTCAATGTTACAGCTTTTTGTTTCAATGTCTTGGAACTACACACATTCTTCTGGGTTCCTCCAAATGTCTGGCATCACTTCTCCACCTCTGCTGTCTGTCACGATCTAAGCTCAATTTGATCCAATCTACTACTTCTCCTGTTCTTGATGATCATACTGTGGTATTGGCATCTCCAATATACTAGGGTTTTCTGCTCCAACTAGGCTTCACCAGTAGCTTCTCATAGACTCTCTTCATACCTCAAATCCTTTGCATGACTCCTTTAGACCTGGACCATCAAATGCAACTGAGGCTGCACCTTTACCAGTAGACTTCCATGGCCTCTCATAGTAACAAGCTTCAGTGCTTCTTTATAACCCCTTCATGCCTTCAAAACCAGTGCCAACTGGGTGACTCTTACTAATTTACAAGTACAGGTATATCATGGAGTATAATCTTGGCTATCTCTTGAACAGAACTTCTTTGTGCTCTCAGAAAATATTTCCCAGAAAATTTCACTTCAGTGTTGCTGGTCAATTTTTAATCACAGCTAATTTCTTAGCTCCAGCTAAGAAGCATCAATTGTAGTCCCTTCTGTTCTGGAATCTTAAGTCAGAGCCACAGGGCCAGAGCTACCAAACTCTACTACTTACAGGAGGTGGAATATAGCCTCCTTGTTGTATTACATTATCACTACCTTTCTGTTTTCCAACTCCTTCACTGCCTAAGCTTGGCTGTCCTTGATTGACCTTGAACTCGGAGATCTGTATTCCTGTATCTGGAGATTAAAGTTATATATGCCAGCCTGAATCTAAATTTACCTGGATAGGAACTTGCATCCAAATCCCACTCCCTTAATCTGCTATGTTCTAGAACATAGGATTCAGCTCCATTTTTCTTCCACCTGGTGCCTTTAATACTCAAACCATATATGTTATTTTTTTTTTTCTTTTCTAGACGCTACACTTGTCAAAATACTCTTTATGAGGCGTAGCCAAGAGAGGACAATGTCTCTGCTGGGCTTTGGAACTTTACTTTATCAATACAGGTAATAAATCTCTTTGTAGCCTCTGGAACTCTTTCAGACAAGGGGTAAATGCAATAACATTGTTCACCAAAATATCCTGAAAACAAGTCTATGCCACCGCCTGCTTGAATTGTACTCCTCTAGACACCTTGGGCCATGTCTGCACTTTTGGAATTATTCTCACAACAAGTCATCTATATTCACTAGAATTTGGTTCATTAGAGTACCATAAAACATGCCATGGCTTTCCAACAAAGTCACAAATCTGCTATTTTTTTTTTCCAAAAAAAAAAAAAAAAAAAAAAAAACACATGTCTATCACAGCAAACAACCTGTTTTTTGTCTTAGAATTTACTGCTTTAAAGACACTACTACCCAAGGCGCTCTTATAAGGACAGCAGGCCCCCCAAGTTGGGGTTGTTCCTTAGGGTCATAGAAATCCATTATTCTCAAGGCAGAACAGCAGCATCATCCTGAACAGGGAAATGAAGCAGGAAGAGCTGAGAATTCATCTTTATCTGAAAGCCACTAGTAGAATACTGACTTCCAGGCAGTTAGGATGAGGGTTGTAAGCCCACAGCCACACTGACATACCTACTCCAACAAGGCCACACCTCCTAATAGTGCTACTCCCTGGGTCAAGTTTATACAAACCATCATATTGGCCTTTTTCCCTTGCTGCTTTTGAAATTCTTCCTTTGTTCTGTATATTTAGTATTTTGATTATTATGTGATGGGAGGATTTTCTTTTATGGTCCACTCTGATTGGTGTTCTGTAAGCTTCTTTTACCTTTATATTCATCTCTCTCTCTTTTTTTGTTAAGTTAGAAAACTTTTCTTCTATCATTTTGTTAAAGGTGTTTCCTAGGCCTTTGAACTGGGAATCTTCCTCTATTCCTTTTGTTTGTTTGTTTGTTTGTTTTTTGTTTATTGTTTTGGTTTGTTTGTTTGTTTGTTTGTTTTTTGTTTTGGTCTGTTCAAAGTTTCCCAGTTGTACTGGATGTTTTCCATCATGGATTGTTTTAGATTTTGCATTTTCTTTTACTGATAAATTGATTTCTAATATTGTATATTCTACACCTGAGATTCTCTCTTTCATCTACTATATTCTTTCTGTTCTCTTTCCTACATTTTCCATCTCCAGGACTGTATCAGTTCTTGTTCTTTTTATTGTTTCCATTTCCTTTTAGGCCCTGGACAATTTTTTTTCATATCCTTCACTGGTTTTGATTGTTTTCGTATAGATTTGTTTTCTTTTTCATTTTTTATTGTTTTTTATGTATTTGCATTTCAAATATTATTGTCCTTCCAAGTTCCTCTACAAACTTATCCTTTATTCCTTAACCTGCCTCTATGGATGTGCTCCGCACCTGCTCACTCACTCCTCCCACAGTACCTGAGCATTCCCCTATCCTGTTCATGGAGTCTCCACAGGACCAAATGGCTCCCCTCCCCGTGAAATCCAGTAAAGCAATTCTTTGCTATAAAACAAGCTGTAGCCATGGGTCCTTTCTTGTGTACTCTTTGGTTCGTAGTTTAGTCCCTGTGACCTCTGGGGGTTCTGGTTGCTTGATATTGTTTTTCTTCCTATGGAGTTGCAAACCCCTTCGTATCCTTCAGTCCTTGCTCTAACTTCTCCATTGGGGTCCCCTATATTTGGGTGTATACATCTCCATCTGTATTGGCTAGGCTCTGGCAAATACACTCTAACTAATAGAAGAAAAGTGGGGAAGAGACTCGAATACATAGGAAGTGGGGAAAATTTCCTGAACAGAATATCAACGGCATATGCTGTAACATTAAGAATCAACAAATGGGACCTCATAAAATTGCAAAGCTTCTGTAAACAAAGAACACTGTCATTAGGACTAAGTGACGACCAACAGATTGCAAAAAGGTCTTTACCAATCCTACATATGATAGAGGGCTAATATCCAATATATAAAAAGAACTCAAGAAGTTAGATACCAGAGAGACAAATAACCCTGTTTAAAATGGGTACAGAGAATTCCTCTCAAATGGGGTACTAAGAATTCTCAACTGAAGAATACATCAAATGGCTGAGAAGTGCCAAAGAAATGTTCTATCCATCTCAGTCGCAAAATGCTGATTAAAACAACACCTCACACCAGTTGGAATAGAAGCAACACAAAGAACTAAGGTGAATGTAGATAAGGTGCAATAGAAAAATCAGAACACTGTACCTATTTTTGTTGGATTGCAAGTTGGCACCGCCTGGAAAGGTCAAAGTTTCCTCGAAAAATTGGATATAATGCGAGGGACCAGCCATACTACTGAATACACCCCAAATATGATCTAACATATAACAAGGATACAAGCTCCACTATGTTCAACAGAGGAATGGGTACAGAAAATGTGGTACATTTACACAATGTAATACTACTCAGCTTTTATAAACAATGATTACATAAATGTCTTAGGGAAATGAATGGAACTTAAAAATATTATCCTGAGTCTATTAACCCCATCATAAAAAAACAAATATTGTATGCACTCAATGATCAATGGATATCAATCCATAAGCTTCGAATACCTATGAAAAAATTCACAGATCATATGAAGCCCAAGAAGGATGGCCAAATATGGGTTCTTCATTCCTTCTAAGAAGGGAAAACAATATACTCATAGAGAAATACACAGACAAAGTGGAATAGAGACTGAAGAAAAGGTCATCCAATGACTGCCCACCTTGGCATTCATCCCATATGCAGCCATCAAATCCAGTCACTATTCTTGATGACAAGATGTGCTTGCTGACAGGAGCCAGATATGGGAGTCTCCTGAGCAGTCCTGACAGAGCCCAACTGATGCAGATGAAGATTGTTGCAGCTAACGATTGTACTAAACAAGGGAACCCTAATGGAGAGGTTAGAAGAAAGACTGAAGGACCTGAAGAGGTTTGCAACACCATAATAAGAACAACAATATCAACTAATCAGACCACACCAGAGCTTCCAGGGCCTAAATCACCAACCAGTGAGTTCACATGGATAGACTCATGACTCTATCTACATATGTAGCAGAGGATGACATTATCCAACATCAATAGAAAGAAAATCACTTGGTCCTGTGAAGGCTCATTTTCCAATGTAAGGTAATGCCAGGGTGTTGTGGTTGGAGTGGGTGGGTGGGACTGTGAGAATCCTCATAGAAGTAGAGGGGGTGGGCTATTTGTATGGAGAGGAGGGAAACAAAATAATATTTGAAATGTAAATAAATAAATTACTGTAGAAAAATAAAATTTCACAAAAAATACAAAAAAAAGAACATTATGAATTTTGTATACCCAAAATAGTTGGAATTAAAAAAAATAATCATCCTTAGTGTGTGGTAACTCAGTCCCACCTTCCATTAGGTAATGTGCCTATCAATAAGTGAATATTTGTACACAGAATATCCATGGATACCTCCATAAACTAAAAGTCTCGGTTAAACAAAATTGAAGGCCTAGTGAGGATGGTCAATCCCCACTTATAATGGGGAACATAATGATCATAGGAGGCAGAGGGAGGGAGGGATGTTCGTGGGAGAGCCACGGAGGTGGGGTAAAGGGGGATAGAATCATTTTTACCTTTCAATTTTTCTAGAATATAAGTTTTTAAAGATACATCCTTATAATTTTTTTAATGTTATTGGTATTTCTAACAATGTGCACATTTTCTCTATTTTAATAATTTAGGTCATCTTTTCTTCTCTTTTGATAAGCTCAGTAGGTACCTGTTATAATTTACTTATGTTTTCCAAGAATCATATTGTAGATTTCCTATTGTTTCATTTTTATTTCAATTATTTATGTTTGGATCTTAAGTTTATTTTTTAACCATTGTGTTTATGTTTGGTTGTTTTTACTTTTGCAAGAAAATAATGTGCAGTATTAAATTATTTGATTGCTTTATTAAATATATATATACTTATCGCTCAAATCTTGTCTCTTAGTGTAATTTATATTATGGTAGGATTCAAATCTTTCATTCCTATTCTTTGTGGACTTTGTCATGAGGGAATGGTAAATTCCTTAAGAGGGTTTTATGATTTTATTGTATCCTGAACCTTATCCAGATTTGGGAATGCTGTGCCTTTCTTCCTTCTTATTAAACTCAGAAATTTGTACCAAACTATTTTTTAATCCAGTACATGGGATGTTCTTTAACAATTTATCACATCGGAAATACTATCTGATCTATTTGCTCTGATTTTGAATCTAAATTTATTCCATTAGTACACACAATTTAAATCCCCCAAACTGAAAGCGAAGATTGCTTACAAAAAACAAAACAAACAAAACAGAAACAAAAAGTAAAACCCTCGAAAACAAAAACAATACGTATTTGAAAAAGGTGATGTCCTAATTGAGGGTAGACAAAGTGATGGAATGGGGAGAAGATTTTTACTGAAAGAGCCAGAGAAAGGATATGTTCAACTCTCATGAGAACAGCAAAAGAATCATTATTTAGGAGGACAAACAGGAAAAATAAGCACTATTGAGAAAGAGAGAGAGAGAGAGAGAGAGAGAGGGTAGAGAGAGAGAGAAAGAGAATATAAGAAGTCAGAAGTACAGAGTACCAGGGTTAGTTTGAGGTCAAGCAGACCAATTCAGCCAGAAGCTAAGAAAATCCAGTTTGAATCAGTCATCTTGGAAAGAAGTTTGGCTCAGGAGAGCTATTTTGAAGTAGCTAGGCAGAGTTCAGAAAGAACTAGAAAGGTTGAGCTTATTCAGAAGTCTCATTGGTTTAAAGTATTCTAGGCCTATCTTAGACTGTACAGAGGGTAGAAGCTTCCAGGACTAGGACATGGTTTGAAGACATGAGAGACAACAATTACTGTGAGACAACAATTACTTCTGGTGAGTTAGAATTACTCTGATAGCATAGACATGAATATACAGCTGACCTCCATAGGTAGCACAGGCCATAGACATCTACATGGACCCCAGTAGCAGGACAAATCTTAGAGATCCATATGAATCTCAGGTATCAACACAGTCTGGGGTGGCCCACAAAAACCAATACAGCCTGTGGCTATAGCATGGATCACAGATAGCAACATGGTCTCCCGGGGCAACATGGACTCTGGAGGTCTGTCATGGATTCCTATCCAGAAAATGAACCATTCTTCCTGTCAGACATACTGTCTTTGCTCAGAGACAGGACAATTTTATATATATATATCATATTCACGGACATGAACCTAGACAAATCCTAGGAGGCTGTATTTGCTGACAATCTGTTGCATTAGCATAGCAACATGTTTATAATGTGCCTCAATGATACTCCCACTCCATCCTGCTGTCAAGTCTCCACTGATTCACTCCACCTTTGGTACATATGAGCTCAGTTCCTCCTCATGAGGTACTCCCTACATAAGCTGCAGGTATGCAGCAGTGTGGTCTTTTCTAATGACAGAAGGGAGGTAGATCTACAAAGGAAATAGGAAAGAACTTGAGAGGTACAGGGAGAAAATAGCATTATTCATATATTATACAAGGAAAAGTCTACTTTAATAAAAGAAAATATGCAAACATGAACGTATTTTGCTAGAAGTCCCTTACCCATGGTCCATATAATATTTTGTTGTTACACTGGTTATTAGAAAACTTTTTTAAAATCTATTTCTATTAGAATATAAATAGATTGACTTAAAAATAATTTATTAACTTGCTGGTAGTCTGGGGATCAAGCAACAGCTTTCATGTCTGTTAAGCAAAGGCTCTATCATCAAGCTACAGAAAAACTTCCTGTAAATGTTCTGAAGGACATTTCTCAAGCTGTGGGCTGTGATAGTGATTAAATCAATCACCAGTAAACATAACCATGCTTACTTGACTAAGTTATTTTCTGGACCTGTGAAGAAAATTACTTTTTTAGATATATAGATCTTCAGAAAGTGAAATAAAGCAAAATTTGGATATTGCCAATATAAAAGATTCACTTGCTGCTAATTTAAGCAAATAATTCTCAATTTGTTTTGTTAGAAAGTAGTCTCTGAATTACAAATTTCTCTTAAGATAAATGAACAAATATTCACATACAATTTATGTGGAACTAGTAATGGAAGGATTGTGACAGATATACACAAACAAATATGACAATATAATGAAGGAATTGAATATCTATGAGAACCAGTTTAACTAAAAACATTTTCAGTTATTACTACTTTAGTCATCAAAATGTAGTTACTTAAGTAGAACAACCAATAAAAAAGAGAGTTTTACTCAATGTCATATTTTATTCTTAATTATATTTGTCTCATGATTGACAAGGATCTTAATTCATTATGGTGCTACTGAATATTTAAAGATTAATTGTAAAGTTCATAATTATAAAAATTATTTCTCTGGGATGATTCAATTGCACAGTGTAACTCTTATTTGCAAAGCATTTTATCATTAGTCTATGACATTGGACTACAATACATTACATTGAACACGATTATTTTTCTGTTCTGTACCATGCATATTTGAACATCCTCAAGATCAATTGTTGAAACATTTTTAGCATAAATGTGTTGTTCTTCCCCGTCACAACTGTACACATATTAACCTGTATATAAGTTTACCTTCCATAGGCAAAATTGATTTACTGATGTGCTTAACTCTCTCACAATATGAAGAATTTCTGGATCACTTAAGTGGAACCAGTTTAATCAGAAGGTTTTATAAGATAGA
Source organism: Rattus rattus (assembly GCF_011064425.1). Lineage (NCBI taxonomy): Eukaryota > Metazoa > Chordata > Mammalia > Rodentia > Muridae > Rattus > Rattus rattus. Next base: position 72,311,368 of record NC_046172.1, read on the forward strand.
AGAGGAAGGGTCAAATTCACAGAAGGCAGTATGACAAAAACAGTAGTTCAGTTTGGCAGCCACAAAACAAAATTAGAGGTTGAATCTTGTTGATATAAAAGATATCTTGATTTTCTTCTATAAAACCTGTCCCAGATTCTTGATTTTCAAAACTGTCAGATAATATTTGGTTATACTATTAAAAATTAGTACATTTTAGACAATAGTACATTTATGGTTTTCTATATTTTATTTTAGTGCTTTTCAAATTTATGGAAGATGATTTGTATTCTATCTCCTTAGCAGATATGACCAAATATGCATGTTTCCTGCTTAGAAGAAATGTTTCCTGATTCCAAAGTCATTTTATTTCCTGTTGGTCATAATTCACAAAATGCCAGCTTTAGTCAAGTGACTTGATAATCATTGAACACTACTAAAATCAGTGTCACCTGTGAGCCATTATTTAAAAACACATGCATTATTAGATACATAAAAGATCCCCTAGAAGAAACATTGTGGTTCAAAACTACCAACTATAAGATGAGTAGAATTTAGAACGGCTGAAAGTCCAGGCATCTCTGAAGTTATGGAAGAATATTTCCATTTATCTATTTAATATTTATTTTGTTAGACATATAGATTTATTTTATTATTCTTTTATTTAGCATATAACAATTGCATATATTTTATAAGTCAATGTGAAATTTCAACACACATGACAAACCAGATAACAAGCATTTCCATCTGTTAAAAATGTCCATATGATTGGAGTCACGAGATATATAGCTTATAACAGATTAGCAAGCTTGAAGAAGAAATACCCACAAATTCATCTTTATTGCAGCACAATTCAGGAAAGAATAATGACAGAATTTGAGAATTTGCCTAGATATCCTATAATAGATGAATATACACACACATATAACAGATATATATATATATATAGAGAGAGAGAGAGAGAGAGAAAGATAGAGAAATTTAATTAATAAAAAAGCACAGATATAGAAAAATATACTTAAAAATAAAATCAAACAGTTAAAAGAATAGTGGATAACTGTAGATAAACCTGTGCTAGCAGCAAACCACTGAACTGAGAACAGGACCCCCTTGGGGGGAATTAGAGGAAGTATTGAAAGAGTCAAAGGAGCTTGCAACCCCATAAGAATAACAATGTCAACCAACCAGAGCTTCCAGGGAGTAAACCACTACCTAAAGACTATACATGGACTGACCCAGGGCTCCAACTGCATATGTAGCAGAATATAGCCTTGTTGGGGCACCAGTGGAAGGGAAAGCCCTTGGTTCTGCCAAGGTTGGACCCCCCAGTACAGGGGACTGTGGGCGGGCAATAAGGGGGATGTATAGGAGGAATACCCATATTTGGGAAGGGGAGGGGATGGGGGCTTATGGACAGGAAACTGGAAAGGGGAATAACATTTGAAATGTAAGTAAAGAAATATATCTAATAAAAAAGAAAAAAACCTGGTCTGACCAAAGTACAACATACACATGTATGAAAAACTCCTACAATGGAATTCACCTACTTATACAACTAATATACACCAACAACAGTGAGATAACCTGGACAAGTTATTTTTGATGGCTGCATCACACTTTAAAAACATACCAAATAAAAATTGTGTATGTTAAAATTTTTGAAATCACAACATGGATGACATACTTTACCTTAACAATAACTTTTAAAAATTAAATTGTCTTAGGTTTTACATATCCTAGGTGTAGTATAATTTTTATATGATTTTGCAAATAAAAAATTAAATTATAATTGAAAAGAACTTCTGTGGAATCAATTTTTATGCCTTTCTTTGCCTGACATTTGTAATGAGCTACTGATGAAAACATTACAACTCATAGAACGATATCATGAGTAATTTATAGAATAAAAAGAAATCAAAGTAAAATGATATATTGACAATTGAGTGAAATTATAATAAAATTATATAATTTTTACACCATTGAAATTATCTTATAATTCCAGGTCTATTCTTTATAAAGTTCATGGCCTACACTTTCGGATAATTTTTGTGACATTCACATATGCATATGTATATACATATATATTCTTAAATAGAAATGCTCAATCTGAATATTCTACGTATTTTTTCATGGCTTTTTGGTACTGGATAGCCAATTACTCTTTTCTGAGAACACTATTCAGTTCTCAGCATTCCTTAGTTACTTGTACAACAAGTAACTAAGTAAATAAAGTTCTTTATTTGGGACCAGATGGGTTTTCTTCTGTCTGCTTTAGCATGTATTACAAAGAAAAGGACAGGCCAAAATCATTAAAATTAATACAACTATAGGCAATAAAAGACGTGATTGTCAGTCATGTATATAAGCAAATATACACATTACTGTCTAGGACAAAAATTATGTTTATTCACATAGACTGATCATATATTCTTGTTCATGAACACAATTATAATCAAACACTGCAAAGTCACCTAAATTAAACTGACAAATAAAAATTGAAAATAGTATCTCTTTCTTTTATCTCAGTCATTTCTTTTTGTGTGTGATTATACTGTTTTTTTCTTTTTTTGTAAAAAATGACAAATAAATAAATAAGCATAAGAATAACTGTGAAAGTTAATGTAAAGAATAATGGGGTCTATCTATCAGAAGATTTATTTATTTGATGCAATAGGAACATTAAATAACAATCACTCTGTTTATAAGTATACAATACGTTACAGGGTTATTCCTTATAAAGAAGCACAGCGACCCAAGTGTGGCAATGCACTGCACAAATGTAATCATAATACTTGACAAATGTTGGCGGGGTACGTTGTGCCTTCATTTTCATTAAATTCTAAAAAGTTGTTGATTTTCTTTCTTCTTTGAACCAGTGGTCATTGAGCAGAGAGAATTTCAGTTTACATGAGTTTGAAGGCTCTCTTTTCCTGTATTTGTTCAATTCCAATTTTAATCCATGGTGATATGATATCATGTAAGTTGTTATTTCAATCTTCTTGTACCTGCTGAGATTTGCTTTGTGACTGGGTGCATGGTCAATAACTGAAAATGTTTTATGAGGTACTGAGAAGGAAGTATAATCTTCTGTGTTTAGGTAAAATATATTTAGATGTCTCTTAGGTCCACTTGATTCCTAACTTGTATTAGTTTCATTATATTTCTGTTTAATTGCTGTCTCGATTATCTGCCCATTGGTGGGTTGAAGGTATTGAAAACTCCCTAATGATTATGTGTGTGCTTTAGGATTTTCTAGTGTTTTTTTCTTTGTTTTTGTTTTTTGTTTCTTGGTTTGTTTTTTGTTTTGATTTGTTTTGTTTTTATAGATATAGATACCCTTGCATTTGGATCATAGAGGTTCAAAATTGAGATGATATCTTGGTGAATTTTTCTTTTGTTTAGTCTGAAGTGTCCTTTCTTATGCCTTTTAATTAATTTTGTTAGAATGTCTATTTTATTATATAATATAATGATGGTACTCCAGCCTGTTTCTTGGGTCTGTTTGCTTGAAAACCTATTTTCATACTTTTGCTCTAATGTGGTAGATATCTTTGTAGCTAAGCTTTGTTTCTTGTATGCAGCAGAATGATGGGTCCTGTTTACACATTTATTATATGCAGCCTATCTTTATTGATCAATTGAATTCATTGTTATTGAAATTTATTAATGATCAATGATTATCATTTCCTGTTAATTTGATATTTCTGGTGTGTGTGTGTGTGTGTGTGTGTGTGTGTGTGTGTGTTTCTCTTCTTTTGGTTTTGTTGCAAAATTATTAATATCTTATATTTTCTTGGGTGTTGTTACTTTTGTGTTGGACTTTTCCTTCTTGTATCCTCTGTAGTGTTGAATTGCTGAAAAGATACTGTTAAACTTTGGGTTTGTCTTGCAATATCTTGGTTTCTCCATCTATTGTAATTGAAAATTTCATGGGATATAGTACTCTGAACTGACATATGTCATCTCTTAAGGTCTTCAAGATATTTCTCTAGGATTTTCTAGCTTGTAGAATCTGATGAGAAGTCAGGTGTCATTCTGATAAGTTTGCCTGTTTATGTTACTTGGTATTTTTCCTATGTAACCATTTATATTCTTCCTTAGTTCTGTACATTTAGTGTTTTACTTTTTATGAGGAATGAGGATGTTGTGCTTCAGTCTAATCAATTTTGTGTTCTAGGCCTTCAGTTTGGAATTTTCTCTTTGTTTCATTTCTATTATACTTAGTTTTGACTTGCTTTTCTTCATAGTGTTCCAAATGTCCTGGATGTTTTGTGTTTGAAACTTTTTAGATATACCATCTTCTTTGTATAGTATATCAATTTCTTCTATGTTATCTTCTACTCTTGAGATTCTCTCTAGCATCTCTTATATTCATTTTATGATGTCAGTATCTGCTGTTCTTGTTCTTTTTCCTAGATTTTCCAGGTGTAGGATTGCCTATGCTTGTATTTTATTTAATGCTTCTATTTCCATTTGTAGATCTTAAACACTTTTATTCATTTCCTTTACCTACTTCATTTTTTCCCTGTATTTCTTTATATTTATGTGTTTCCTCTTTAATGGCCTATATTTATTTGACAACTACATATACCCCAAAACAGCCTGACACCAGGAGGTTGGACCTAACCAGGCAAAAAGGTGAGACCCACCACCTACTACCCCAATATCTGTCCTGAGTAGGACTCCCAGGGCTCAGCAGATGCACACCAAACCTATTCATTATGCTGAAGACACAACTACCTTCTAGTGAACATCTGCACAAAGTAGGTGATCAGATACTCCAACAAACCTCCATCTCCTTGTACACACACAGCAAGAGACACCATGACTCCCAGGAGGTCTATCATAATCAGGCTCACAGATTGGGTGCTCCAGATCCCCTCCTACACCCAAAGATAGACTGAATCAAATAGGTGCATCATAATCATCAGGCTCACAAGAGGGACAGACCCTAGTAAGTGATAGCAAGGCCAGTTAAAGCCAGAGAAAACCTGGAGTTGGGGAGTTAGCACAGTGGTTAGAGCGCTTGCCTAGGAAACGCAAGGCCCTGGGTTCGGTCCCCAGCTCCGAAAAAAAAAAAATCAGAGAAAACCAGACTGTGAAAGGCAAGCACAATAACATAAGCAACAGAAACAAATACAACTTTGCACCATGTGACCCCAATTCTCCTAGCCCAGCAAGTCTCGGAGACCTAACAAACCTGAAAAGCAAGATTATGACCTAAAATCCCATGTCATGAAGATAATAGTGACCTTTAAGGAAAACACAAATAACTCCCTTAAACAAATATAGGAGAACACATGTAAATAGGTAGAATCCCTTAAAGACAAAACACAGTAATGCCTTAAAGAAATTCAGAAAAACATAATCGAACAGGAGGAAGTAGTGAACAAAACTGTCCAGGGTCTAAAAATGCAAATAGAAACAATGAAGACATCACAAAGGGAGGCAATACTGGAAAAGGAAAACCTAGGAAAGAGATCAGAAGTTATGAATACAAGCATCGCAACAGAATACAAAGATAGAAAGAAAAATCTCCAAGCATAGATAGCTTAGTAGACATAGACACAGCTTAATCGAAAATATAAAAAAAAAAAAATGAAGTTCTAGCTCTAATCCAAATATCTAGAATTATAGGACACGTAAGAAAGGACTAAAACCTAAAAAAGATGAGAAGAAAAATAGAAAGGTATGAAGATTGAAATGAGCAAAAATCTTCCTAACCAAAAAATTTCAGGGCAAATGGTTTTGATGCAGAATTATATCAGACCTACCAATTACTTTTTTTTATAGTTATTTTGTTGGATATATTTTTATTTATGTCAAATGATGTTGTCCCTTTCTCCCATCCAACCACCTACCCCTTCCTGCCTCCCTGCCCTACACTGGGAACTCCAGACTTGGCAGGACCAAGGGCTTCTCCTCCCATCAGTGCTCAACAAGGCCATCCTTTACGACATATGTATCTGGAGCCATGGGTCTGTCCATGTGTACTGTTTGGATGGTGGTTTAGTCCTTGAAGTTCTGGTTGGTTGGTATTGTTGTTCTTAAGGGGTTTCAAGCTTCAGCTCCTTCAAATATTAATACCCATACTTCTTAAACTATTCAACAAAATAGGAACAGAAGGAACACTGGCCAATATGTTCTATGAAGCCATAGTTATGATGATACCTAAACTACAAAGAAAACAACAACGACAACAACAACGAAGAAAGAGAACTTCAGACTAATTTCCCTTAGGATTATTGATGCAAAAATACTCAATAATATTCTCACAAACCAAATCAAGAACACACAGAAGCAATCATTTGACATAATCAAATAGACTTTAGCCCAGCAATGCAGTGATGGGTCAATATAAGAAAATCCCTAAATGTAATCCACTATATAAAAACCTCAAAGAAAAAAATGACATAATTATATCGTTAGATATTAAAAAGGCCTTTGACAAAATATATCACTTCTTGTTAAAGCTTTGGAAAGATCAGTAACTCAAGACACATACCTAAATCTAATAAAAGCAATACAAAGAAAACCAACATCAAATTAAATGGAGAAAACTTGAAACAATCCCACTAAAATCAGGGATACGACAAGGCTGCTCACTCTTTTTTTGTTTATTCAATATAGTACTGGAATTTCTAAGCTAGAGCAATTAAACAAGAAAAAGAGGTCAAAGCAATACAAATTGGAAAGAATAAGTCAAGGTACCCCTATTTCCATATGACAAAGTAGCATACATAAGTGATGACAAAAATTCTACAAAAGAACTCCTACACCTGATAAACAACTTCAGCAAATTGACTGGATATATAATTAACTCAAACAAATAAGCAGCCTCCTCTACAGAAAGGTTAAATGGGCTGACAAAAAATTAAGGGAACAACATTCTTCAAAATAATCACAAATAATATAAAATATCTTGGTACAACTCTAATGAAACAAGTGAAAGATCTCTATTATAAGTCTCTGAAGAAAGAAATAAAAGAATACACGTCTGTGAAAAAAGAAATAAAAGAAGACCTCAGAAGATGGAAATATCCCCAATGCCCATGGATCAATAGGATTAAAATAGTAAAAATGGCCATCTTACCAAAATCAATCTACAAATTCAATGATATCCTCATCAACATTCTAGCACAATTCTTGACAGAAAAAGAAAGATCAATTCTTAACCTTTTCCTGAATAACAAAATCCCAGTATAGTTAAAACATTGCTCAACAATAAAAGTACTTCTTGGGAATCACCTTCTCTGACCTCAACCTATACTATAGAGCAATAGTGATTTAAAAAGCAAACAAACAAACAAAAACCTGCCTGGTATTGGTACAGAGATCAAGAGGTAGATAAATGGAATAAAACTTGAAGACTCAGAAACAAATACATATACCTATGGTTACTTGATCTTTGACAAAGAAGCCAAAACCATACAAAGGGAAAAAAGAAAACATTTTCAACAAGTGGTACTGGTCTAACTAGCAGTCTGCATGGAGAAGAATGAAATTGATAATTTTTTTATCTCCTTCTAAAAGGCTCAAGTCCAAGTTGATCAAGGACTTACACATAAAACTAGAATTTCTGAATCTAAAGAAGAGAAAGTATGAAAGAGCATCAAACATATTAGCACAGGGGAGAGTTTCCTGAACAGAACACCAATGGCTCAGGCTCTATGATCATCAATTTGCAAAAAGGACCTCATTATACTGAAAAGCTTCTCTAAGGCAAAGAATACTGTCTCCAGCTCAAATCTGCAATCTAACGATTGGGAAAGGTTCTTTACCAACTCTACGTCTGTTTGAGGGCAAATATCCAAAATATATAAAGAATTCAAGAAGGTAGAGTCAAAAAAAAAAAAAAACAACAAACCTGGATAATGCAATTAAAAATGTAGTATAGATCTAAATAAAGAATTCTCCACTTAGGAATCATGCATGGCCAAGTAGAACCTAAAGCAATATTCAGCATCCTTAGTCATCAGGGAAATGCAAATCAAAATGACCCTGAGATTCCATCTCACACCAGTCAGAATGGCTAAGGTGAAAAATTCAAATGACAGCAAATGCTGGTAAGAATGTGGAAAATGTAGAAAACACTACTCTATTTCTGGTGGGACTGTACACTCTTACAACCATTCTAGAAACCAATCTGGATGTTCCTCAGAAAATTGAAAACAGTTCTAAATGAAGATCCAACTATGTGTACTACTTGGCATATACCCAACATATGCTCCAACAGATAGCAAGAACAAGTGCTCTACTATGTACACTCCAGCCTTATTTATAATAGTCAAAAGCTGGGAACAACCCAAATATCCCTCAATGGAAGAATTGATTCAGAAAATGTAGTAAATTTGTACAATGGAATATTACTGAGCTACTAAAAATTACTTCTCAGATTTTACAGTCAAATGGATAGCACCAGGAAATATCATCGTGAATAAGGTAACCCAGTCACTGATAAATGGATATTAGCCCAAGAGCTCAGAATACCCACTATATCACTCAAAGACCATATATAGCTTATCAAGAAGGAAGGCCAAAGAGTGGGTGTGTCAGTCCCCTTTAGAAGGGGGAAGAAAACAATCATGAGTAACAAACGAGTGGGAACAGCAGGGAAAAGGGGGACAATATCAGGTATGGGAATAGGCAGACAGTAGATAAGTCCAGAAGGCCAGGAGAATGAATAGAAAGTAGGGGGTTAGGGAATGGGGGGATAACCAGAAAGCCCCATATACTAAGTTTCCAAGTGGCTTCTAGTATCCAAAGTGGATGACATTAGCCATAATACCCAACAGGAAGGAGATAGAAACTGAAGAAACCACATCCAGTTGGTAGACATGGACCCCAGATGAAGTATGAGGCCACCCACCCATCTCAAAATCTTGAACCCAGAATTGTTCCTCTCTAAATTATATGAAGTGTCAAAAGATAGAGCAGGGACTGAACGAAAGTCTTTTCAGATATCACCCCCCACTCCCTCATTTGGATCCATCCCATATGCTGACACCAAACCCTAACACTATGGCTGATGCCAAGAAGTTCTTGCAGACAGGATCCTGGAAAAGCCATCCTCTGCAAGGCTCTGCCGACTAAGATAGATGAAGATACTCACAGACAACCATTAGACTGAGTCTGGGGACACCAATGAAAGAGTTAGGGGAAGGACTGAAGGAGCTGACGATCCTAACCCCACAGGAAGAACAACAATTTCAACTAGCAGGACCCCTCAGAGCTCCCAGGGACTAAACACCCTTCCAAAGATTATACATGTGTGCGTCCATGGCTCCTGCTACATATGTAGCTAAGGACTACCTTATCTGTCATCAGTGGTAAGGGATGCAGTTAGTCTACCTGCATGGTTGTATACAGAAGAGTGAAAATAAACCCATATTGATCACCTAGAGCAAAATGCAAGTACAGGTGTATTAAAGACCTCCACATAAAACTGGACACACTAAATCCAATACAAGAGAAAGTAGACAACTACTTTGAACACATTGGAATAGGAAACAAATTCCTGAACCAAACACCAATAGCTCAGGTACTAAGATCAACAATTAATAAATGAGAGCTCATGAAACTGAAAATCTTATGTAAGGCAAAGGACACCTTCACTATTACAAAACAATAGCCTCTAGAACATGAAAAGATTCTCACTGACTTGATATCAAACAGATGATTAGTATCCAAAATATATAAAGAACTCAATAAATTAGACACCAACAACCCAAAAGACACATGCTCATCTATATTCATCACAACTTTCATTGTATTTGCCAGAAATTGGGAACAACCTAGATCTCCCTCACATTGTTATTACCTCTTCTGAAAAATAAAGAAAATGTGGTATATGCATACAATGGAATACTATTTAGCTATTAAAAACAAAGACAGCATGAAATTTGTAGGGAAATGGATAGAACTATAAAATATTATCCTGAGTGAGAAAATCCAGACTCAGAAAGATATACATTTTATGTATTCATTTATAAATAGGCATTAGCTGTAAGTACAGGATGACCATACTGCAATTCATAGATCCAAAGAAACTATGTAATAAGGAAAGCACAAGGTAGGATGTGTGAATATCACTTAGAAGCAAAAACATATTGTCATCAAAGGTGGATGGAGGGGGGAACTGTGTGGGAGAGGGGGTGAAGAGGAATAGGTGGTGGAGGTGGAGAAAAGGGAGGAGGCAAAGGGCCATGAGTGAGAACAGAAATCAATGGGAACATCTTGAGTATTAACTAGAGTCCTGGAATTTGAAAGTCTCTGGGGAGTCTATGGAAATGACCCTTGCTGAGACCCCTACCAGTGTGTTATATGGAGAATAAAATGGCTAAGAGGGACATCCAGTGGAAGGATCAACCCACCCACAGAACCTTCAGCCCAAATTGCATCCTGCCAACAATACTCACAGGGATAAAAATGGGTCAGATTTTGAGCAAATGGCCAATGAATAATGGGCCTAACCTGAGACTGATCTCATGGGTGAGAGCCAAACTCTGACACTATTATGCTCTATTGTGCTTGCAGACTGGAGGCTAGCATAACTCTCTTCTTTAGATGCTTATCCAGCTACTAATGCAAACACACAGAGATCCACTGCCAAACATCGAACAGAGCCAGTGGAATGTTGTGGAAGTGTGCGGGATGTAGTTGAGTGAGCAGAAGGGTTCAATAACACATCAAGAAAATCTACACAGACCTTGGCCCATAGGGGTTCGTTGATAGTGAACTGTTATGTAAAGAACATGCCATGGCTAGACATCAGCCCCATATATATTAGTAGCAGATGTGCAACTTGGTCTTCATATGGGTTCCTATGAATTGTAATGGAGGCTATCTCTGACTCAGTTGCCTGCCATTGGATCTTTTCCACATAACTGGACTGCCTGATTGGGCCTCTGTGGGAGAGGTTGCCTTTTGTCCTGCTACTATTAGATGTCCCAGGGCAGGGTAGTACTCAATGGGGGCTTCCCCTTACCTGAGGAGTAAGGTAGGGAGGAATTTGCAAGAGGGAATGAGAATGAGGGGGTAACTGCCATCAGCTTGTAAAGTGAATAAATAAATAAATGTAAAAGGGGGAGGAACTAAGATGTGACAAAAGTTCTGAAAAGTAGACCACTTCTTGTGATATTAATGCTTCATTGTTGAATTCTGCATTGGTTTTTCACCACCTATTTTAATTTATTTTCCTACTCTATTTAACCAAATGTAAACTAAATGAATGAAGAGACTATTTGTGTCATTAGAAAACGAAGCACAAATAGCAATATTTCCAAAAATATTTCACATTCTTAATTTTGATATTCCATCTCATCCTGATTAGAATAATGAACTTTTATAAAAAATACTAATCAAATGTTTGCAAGTATCTGAGAACAGAGTAGCTTCTATTTGTTAATATTGGAATTTTTCACGTGTATAACTACTATGGAAATTATTGTGAAAGACCTGCAAAACCTAGAAATAAAATTACCATATAATTCAGCGATATTCCTCTTTGGTACTTAACCTAAGAATTCCAAGTGAACATTATATATATATATATATATATATATATATATATATATATATATATATATATATGCACTTCCACACAATTTTTAAATGTACCACATTTTCTTTATTCATTCTTTTTCCCATCTTTATTTTTTTTTTATTAACTTGAGTATTTCTTATTTACATTTCGAGTGTTATTCCCTTTCCCGGTTTCTGGGCCAACATCCCCCTAACCCCTCCCCCTCCCCTTCTTTATGGGTGTTCCCCTCCCCATCCTCCCCCCATTGCCGCCCTCCCCCCAACAATCACGTTCACTGGGGGTTCAGTCTTAGCAGGACCCAGGGCTTCCCCTTACACTGGTGATCTTACTAGGATATTCAATGCTACCTATGAGGTCAGAGTCCAGGGTCAGTCCATGTATAGTCCTTAGGTAGTGGCTTAGTCCCTGGAAGCTCTGGTTGCTTGGCATTGTTGTTCATATGGGGTCTCGAGCCCCTTCAAGCTCTTCCAGTTCTTTCTCTGATTCCTTCAATGGGGGTCCCGTTCTCAGTTCAGTGGGGTGCCATTACTAGGCTATCCATTGCTACCTATGAATTTGGAGCCCAGGGTCTGTCCATGTATAGTGTTTGGGTAGTGGCTTAGTCCCTGGAAGCTCTGGTTGTTGGCATTGTTGTTCATATGGGGTCTCGAGCCCTTTCAGCTCTTTCAGTCCTTTCTAAGATTCCTTCAACGGGGGTCCTGTTCTCAGTTCAGTGGTTTGCTTCCGGCATTCGCCTATGTATTTGCCTTATTCTGGCTGTGTCTCTCAGGAGAGATCTACATCCAGTTCCTGTCAGCCTGCACCTCTTTGCTTCATCCATCTTATCTAGTTTGGTGACTGTATATGTATGGGTCACATGTGGGGCAGGCTCTGAATGGGCGTTCCTTCAGCCTCTGTTCTAAACTTTGCCTCCCTTCCCCTCCTAAGGGTATTCTTGTTCCCCTTTTGAAGAAGGAGTGAAGCATTCGAATTTTCGTCATCCTTCTTGAGTTTCATGTGTTCTGTGCATCTTGGGTAATTCAAGCATTTGGGCTAATATCCACTTATCAATGAGTGCATACCATGTGTGTTTTTCTGTGATTGGGTTACCTCACTCAGGATGATATATTCCAGTTCCATCCATTTGCCTATGAATTTCATAAAGTCATTGTTTTTGATAGTGAGTAGTATTCCATTGTGAAGATGTACCACATTTTCTGTATCCATTCCTCTGTTAAAGGGCATCTGGGTTCTTTCCAGCTTCTGGCTATTATAAATAAGTCTGCGATGAACATAGTGAAGCATGTGTCTTTGTTATATGTTGGGCATCTTTTGGGTATATGCCCAAGAGAGGTATAGCTGGGTCCTCAGGTAGTTCAATGTCCAATTTTCTGAGGAACCTCCAGACTGATTTCAGAATGGTTGTACCGAGTCTGCAATCCCACTAACAATGGAGGAATGTTACTCTTTCTCCACATCCTCGCCAGCATCTGCTGTCACCTGAGTTTTTTATCTTAGCCATTCTCACTGGTGTGAGGTGAAATCTCAGGGTTGTTTTGATCTGCATTTCCCTTGTGACTAAAGATGTTGAACATTTCTTTAGGTGCTTCTCAGCCATTCAGTATTCCTCAGCTGTGAATTCATTGTTTAGCTCTGAACACCATTTTTAAATACTTCTACATGCTGACCTCCAGTTGACCCATCACCATTTGCTGAAAATGCTATCTTTATTCCATTGGATGGTTTTGGCTCCTTTGTCAAAAATCAAGTGACAATAGGTGTGTGGGTTCATTTCTGGGTCTTCAATTCTATTCCACTGATCTATCTGCCCGTCTCTGTACCAATAGCATCCAGTTTTTATCACTATTGTTCTGTAATACTGCTTGAGTTCAGGGATCGTGATTCCCCCAGAAGTCCTTTTATTGTTGAGGATAGTTTTAGCTATCCTGGGTTTTTTGTTATTCCAGATGAATTTGCAAATTGTTCTGTCTTACTCTATGAAGAACTGGATTGGAATTTTGATGGGGATTGCATTGAATCTGTAGATGGCTTTTGTTAAAATGGCCATTTTTGCTATATTAATTCTACCAATACATGAGCATGGGAGATCTTTCCATCTTCTGAGATCTTCTTCAATTTCTTCCTTCAGAGGCTTGAAGTTCTTATCATATAGATCTTTCACTTGCTTGGTTAAAGTCACACTGAGGTATTTTATATTATTTGGGACTATTATGAAGGGTGTCGTTTCCCTAATTTCTTTCTCAGCTTGTTTCTCTTTTCTGTAGAGGAAGGCTACTGATTTATTTGAGTTAATTTTATACCCAGTCACTTTGCTGAAGGTGTTTATCAGGTTTAGTAGTTCACTTCCACACTTTTAAATATATAATTCATAGTACATAAATAATGAAACCAGTCTATATGGATAGAAAAACAAAATGAAATATGTATACAAAATGTAATTTTTTTCAGTCATACTGAAAAAAATGAAATGTTCAAATTGCAAAATATAGACCTCATTGTTAAGCAAAATAAAACAGATTAAATATGTAAATAGTACATTTGTATCATATGTGAAATTTGGATTTTTATGAGCTCTCTCTCTCTCTCTCTGTCTCTGTCTCGCTGTGTGTGTATGTGTGTGTGTGTGTGTGTGTGTGTGTGTGTGTGTGTGTGTGTTGAGTGTGTGTTTTTCAGAATGTGCAGTGTAGGAAACAATACAAAGAACCAAGAAAGAGGAAGAAAATATCTTAAGTGAGGCAAGTAGTGAGAGGGAATGAAAAAGGAAACAGAAGGAGGGAAATGTTGTGTTTGTGACATAAGAGTCTAAAGTGGATACTAGTGTATAGCAAAGGAATCAACAAAATGAGCCAAAGAAATAGGAAAAGACAATAGAGAAGATTGATGAAAAAAAAAAAAAAAGAATGTATCAGTTGCCATAATGAGTGTGATTATTTACAAATTTAAAAACAAAACAGGATGGTTGATCAGAAAGCACCTGGAATAATCTGGTGAAAAATAAAATGTGATTACCAACAAAAGCTGGGGGAAAATAGCCCCACCTGAATCAACAGCAGCAGTGTGGTAATGGGGGGAGAATGTGGAGGGGAAGCCCATATAGAAGAGGAGTGGGAGGGGTTAGGGGGATGTTGGCCCGGAAACCAGGAAAGGGAATAACATTTGAAATATAAATAATTAATACTCAGTTAATAAAGATAAAAAAAAAGAAATGTAAATATATAAAATAACCGACAATAAAAAAGCATCTTACGGAAAAAAAAAGTTAAAGAAAAGTTAGTTGGTTCTTAGTGCTAGAATTAACAACCACAAAGCCATGTAAAGAACTTACACTATCATGTTGTCTGGCCTGTCTGAGACCCTATTGTGAACTACAATCTTGGGAAATAAGGACAAGAGAATACATGGCTGTCTTTGTTACTTCTTTTATTCTTACTCTGGTCGAAGACCTTATCAAAATTGAAGGGGCTCGAGACCCCATATGTACAACAATGCCTAGCAACCAGAGCTTCCAGGGACTAAGCCACTACCTAAAGACTATACATGGACTGACCCTGGACTCTGACCTCATAGGTAGCAATGAATATCCTAGTAAGAGCACCAGTGGAAGGGGAAGCCCTGGGTCCTGCTAAGACTGAACCCCCAGTGAACTAGACA